>NC_056743.1:23323105-23530605 GCF_019279795.1 Protopterus annectens
GGATTATTCTATAACCTTTCTAGTGTAAGCGCGAATGTGTTTAGCACTTGGGTGGTACTGAATACATGGGACGGCTCTAGTACTGTTGTGTTCAGGTTGGTGGGAGTTGCGTTGATGCAGCCTCTGATATAAGACTACTCATCTACCTCTGACACTGATGGAACAGCGTGTTTACTATTACTAATCCAAACGCGAATGCGTTCAGCCTTAAGGTGGCACTAAATTGGTAGGATTGCAATAATATTGTTGGTGGACAGATTAACGCGAATGCGTTTAGTATAGTCTTTCTTGTAATGCTGCTCCGCTACTGTCTGCATTGATTCTGTAGCACGTGGATCTTTGCTCAGCTATACGCGAATGCGTTTAGCTTTCAGGTAGCGCTACATAAGTGGGACCCCTCTGATACTGATACCGATACTGCTTAAGCTGGTATAGGAACCCTTTACATCTCACGCAAATGCTGGTTTTGTATGCTGTGCTGTTCCAACCTATGAGTACTTACGGGCTATGCAAACGTGAATAATTTTAGATAGTTTGGCTAGCTTTTAAAGTGACTGCTCTTGAATTTGTTGCTAACTTAGAAGTGAATGCGTTTAGTTATTAGGTTTGCCTTACATTGGGACTGCTCCTATCCTAGTCCTCACACCTATTGCTTTCACATATCATATTTCTGTATACGCAATAGCGTTCCGTGTTATGACTTGCTATTTACACCATCTACACCTCCTAAAGAGACTGGAAAGTGTTTCAATTGAATTGTTTATGTTAACGTGAATCGTTCACTGCATTACTCTGGTGTGTGTGGTGATTTGCTGTAACACTAGGCTCTATATATTATTAGCTATACAGTTATTTATTTGAAATGTACTTTTCACCATTAATATGTACATCCTAAAGAGTTATATCAACTATGTGTAACGTTGCTTTGCTTACCAGTTGCATAACCTGTCTTTTATTGCATTTTGACTCTGAATTGTAACCCTGTATGTTAATATTGTACTCTAACATTATCTTTTTGTCCTCTCTCCCTCCTCTAACAGCTATCCCCTCCACGACCCTGTGTCTTTGCCTGGGTTGTATCCCTCTAATTTCACTATTAGGGTGTTCCCCACAGAATACCCTTGGACTCGGTCAGGACATTGTCTTCTTCTACCACCCTCTACCACCAGAAAAAAGAGAGTATGTCTACCTAGTCATGCTATATTACGTTTTAACTAAATGTTCCTGCTAAACTTTCAGACTGCCACTAGCTAAGCAGCCAGCAGCTACCCCTCCTTACTCCTTCATTTCCCCTCACAGTCTTCTCGGATGGCCACATAGGCTATCCTCTCTCCCCCTTCTAGTACAGCTGCACGCCTGGTAGCTCCCTTGTTTGCTTACTGCACTACTACTTTGTCCACTAGATGTTATACTTTTCTCATCCCTATTTGGGATATTAGTACTGACTTCTGCCTTACACTTTTATTCTCCCCTCCTTATACTAATCCTTTTCCTCCTTTACCTCTCTGTCTCATCCTCTCCCCCGAGGATACTTTCTCTTGCCTTGATTCCCCCTTCCTTCCCTGATACTGTTTCCACTCTCCTCTGGTCTACTTTGTGTGCCCGCTCCGCTCCCCACCCTACCCCCATATCCCACCCACCCCAGGGTCCTACATTTATATTTCTACAAGCCACACCTCCTACTACTGCTATCCTATCCAATTCACAGTCTCACAGATTGTGTAACTTCCTTCACTTAGTCACACCTACATACCACTTTAACCAACCCACCACTATCTCACTAAAGTCCTATACCATTACAGCCCCTTCCCTCTACCCCAACTCCCACCACACACCCTCTACAACATATCAGGAAACCCTACTTCACATACAACTACCTTATCATGTCTACAACTATCCTCCACTCACAACTTAAACTACCTATCACCTTCTTACTATTATTCCTTCTCATTACTACCTACTTCTTAACCTCCTATGAACACTCCTTAACTATTTCTCTCTCACTTCCCTCAAAACATACTAGTACACCTACAACATACCTACCTTCATCCTATTTACCTACCTCATCACAAACCATATATCTAATTCCCAAATACCATAGACTATTTCATTGTAAACTACTAAAAACTAAATCAAAGAAAGTATTTGACACATCTCTAAAACACATATCCAAAAACTATGGTCTACTACTCCATCTACTTCAGGACGGTGACATACACCCCAATCCGGCCCTCAACCTACAACTACTGAAACACACAGTCACCATATAAAAGCTCTCCTTCCTCCATCAACTATAACTACAAACATACTATCCTTGGCCCACCTAAATATACGCAGTATCTGTAATAAAGTTAGTCAAATACACGCCCTACTAGAAGTACACAACTTTGACATTCTATGCTTATCAGAAACCTGGCTAAAATCATCTATTAAAGATATTGAAATTACCCCACCTGGATATAACATTGTTAGACTTGATCGCACCTCCAAGAAAGGAGGTGGAGTAGCTATCCTATATAAATCTAACCTGAAACTTACTCTTCTTGACCTTGCTCTTACCCAAAACAATAATGTCGAAATAATCTGCTCTAGAGTTCAAATTAATACTACTAAATCAATAAACATCATTTGTGCTTATCTGCCTCCAGGAAATAATATCCCCACATTAGAACAACTTCTTGAACAACTCTCAAATTACCTCCCTCAAGAAACACTACTCCTTGGAGACTTTAACATTGACTGGAAATCTTGTAACAATGCTAACCCTACTTCCCATTTAAACCTTTTTGGTTTCAAACAACTAATTGATAGTGCCACTAGAATAAATAAAACAAGCAAAAAGAAACCACCTTAGACTGGGTTCTTACAAACTCCCCCTCACAAAGCTACAAAACTGGCATCCTTCCTGATGACCTTAGCGATCACTCCCTCACATATGTCATTAGAGCTAAAACTCATCAAAACTTACCTACCTCACATAGAACACTATATTCAAAGAAACAATTTAATCCCCAAAGATTTCAAACAGAACTCTCACAATACAATTGGACCCTCTAAAGCACCTCTCTCTCAACAAAGCCGTAGAATATTTCAACTCAGCATTCCTTACAATCCTAAACCACCATGCCCCAAGTCGTACCATTAGAATAAAGACCAGAACAGCACCCTGGCTTACCTCTAATACTAAACAAAAGATCAGGCTTAAAAATAAATCTTGGAAGAAATGGCGCTCCTCTAGAAACCCAACAGACTTTCAAACCTTTAGAGAGCTGAGAAACAAAACCAAAATGCTATTATTTCAGACAAAAGAACTACTATGTAGAACTTCAGCAATCCACAAAAAGAACCAAAAGGTTCTGGTCTACTATCAATCATCTACTTACCCCAGGTAAAATAGTAACACCTAACCCACAGAATCTAGACCCTGATAATCCCTCTTTAATAGCCAATAACTTCAATAGCTTCTTTACTACTTCCATTCAAACACTAGCAAGCCATTTATCCCCTGATGCCTCCCAACTGATCTTAAGTAACGCCAACAAAGTCATTCCTTCCCTTCAACTTCAACCCATACCCACCTCCTACATACAATCTCTCTTACAAAAACTTAAACCCACTACCCCCTCAGCAGATAAGCTTCCTGCTGAATTCCTTCAGGAAGCAGCAAAAGCTATAGCCTACCCTGTTTCGATCCTAATAAACAGATCCATAAAAGAAAGTGATTTTCCAGCAATCTGGAAGATATCACACATCATACCCTTACATAAAGGAGGCAAATCCACTGACCTCTCTAACTACCGCCCAATAGCACTATTATCTCCACTAGCTAAAATCATGGAAAAATGTATACACAAACAACTACTTAACCATCTCCTTCAAAATAACCTACTAGCAAACACTCAACATGGATTTAGACCCTCACATAGTACGACCACTGCACTACTTTCCTTTACTAACACAATAAACTGTAACCGTAATAATAACAAACTAACTGCTTCTCTTTTCCTAGACCTGTCAAAAGCCTTGACATGGTCAACCATAAACTTCTCCTACATATACTAAACTCACTTGCCTTGGATTTTTCCTCCTTAACCTGGTTCTCATCCTACCTTGAAAACCGACAACAAGCAGTACTCTGGAAAAATTCTCTATCTGCTCTACTACCTATCTCCTTAGGAGTACCTCAAGGATCAATATTAGGTCCACTCTTATTCTCTATCTTTATTAATGATCTTCAATCATCTATCCATAACACTACCTGCATACAATATGCAGATGATTCTACCATCATCTGTACAGCTCCCACCCAATCTGAACTCCAGTCACTCACACAATCTACCTTTTCAACCGTTGAACAATGGTTCTCAAAAGATGTCTCCTTCTCAACTCCAAGAAAACAAAGCTATTACTATTCTCACCTACCCACAAATCTCCTCAACTAAATTTTACTATTACTGCAGCTGACAATTCTCTTATCTCCCCAGACTCTACTACCAAACTGCTTGGTGTTACTATTGATAATAATCTTAACTATGATTGTCATATCAATAACACTATAAAAGCAGTAAATAAAAGATAGGTTCACTGTACAGAATAAAACCCTTCCTTACTCCAGAAGCACGGACCACCTTAGCTCAATCACATCTTATCTCCACCCTACTGTATGCTTCCTCTATTTACACCAATCTCTCTAAAGGTAACCTGAAAAACTAACTACATCCTACCATAATATAGCCCGTTTTGCCACAGCATCCCAGTACAGAACTCACCACTGTAATAACTTAAAACAATTACAATGGTTAGAACTACCTAACAAGCTTATCTATCAACAACTCTTAATTACACATAACATTCTTTATCAACCAACAAAAACACCAGCTCTCAGTAACCTCCTTACTCCCTACAAAAACTTGAAACAGTTGCGATCTGCCGAAAGCATACAACTAACCACAACTAGAAGTACAAATTCAGCAGGTCACTGTCTATTTTCAAACTCCATAGGGAAAATATGGAATAACCTCTCCCCACACATTACCTCACTAGACTCCTTTCAACTTTTCAAAAAACAACTTCTATTACATCTTAACAACTTCTGGCTCTGCTCTTGTACCAATCCAGACTAAATGACTTCTTCGCTCTTCAGCCATACCTCCCTACGTAAAAATCACTATCTTTCCCTGCTATTTCAAATGACTAAATTACTGTACTGTTCTAAAAAAAAAAAAAAAAAATGAATATATAGCTTAGGCTATTTGTTTTTTACCTGATTTTTTTTCACTGTATTTTCTACTACACTAAAATGTATGCATTGTTGCTTAAATGTTTAACCTTGTTTTAATTGTGGAGCTTTTCTCCCCGGGCCTCCACTGAAAATGGAAATTATCCAGCTGGACTAGCCCGGTCAACAAATGTAAAATAAAATAAAATAAATAAATAAATAAAATAAATAGCTGAAGCATGGATTTTAATAACGGAAAAAGACAGGCCCTTGTGAAGCATCTCAGTTAAGTATTGCAAAATCTGAGGTAAATTGGGCGCTGCTGTGCTCATCCCTAAAGACTGGTTCCAGGCACAGAATCTTTTCCATTTGTCAGCATAAGATTTTCTAGTACTAGGTCTTCTCGCCTCCAAGATGACATCCATCACAGGGTTGCTGAGGGATGCTAAGAGTGAATTTAAGTGATTAGCCAAGCTGCAAGGTTCAATGTTGGGAGCTGAGGGTGCAGAATTTGGTTCTCCTGCTGAGACAGCAAGGAAGGTGTCTGAGGCAGGTGCCAGGGAGATATTTGTGACACACTGCGCAGGAGTGGGTACCAGTGCTGGCGTGGCCAGTCTGAAGCAATCAAAATCATTCTTGGTTTGTCCTCTTTGACTTTTAGCAGAAATTTGGAGAGCAGAGGCAGAGAGGGAAAGGTGTAGACTGATAGGTTTATCCAGCTGAAGGACAGAGCATCCACTTTCCATGCTTTTTTGTGGGGATTCCTTGTGCAAAATTTGTCCAACTGGTAGTTCTGGGGGGAGGCAAATAGATCTATGTCTGGGCTCCCCCATTTGCTTGTCAACATGCTGAAAATTCGTGGTTCCAGTTTCCACTCGTGTGGGTCCATGAGATTTCTGCTTAGTCCGCCTGCCAGTGTATTCAATTTTCCTGGCAGGAATTGAGCTTGTAGGTGCACTTGGTAGCTCAAGGCCATGTTCCACAATGCCATGGCTAGTCTGCGGAGGGGTAGGAATGTGTACCCCCCTGCTTGTTTATGTACCACATAACCGTGCTGTTGTCCGTCTTTACCATTAGTTGTCCTAGAAGAATGTAGTCCTTGAAGGCTGTCAGAGCATTCTGTACAGCTAACATTTCTTTTTGATTGATATGTAGGTGCATTTGAATTGGGTTCCATTTGCCCTGAATGCCCTTCCCTGCCAGGTGAGCACCCCATGCATAGTCTGATGCGTCTGTAGTTAGGGTTTGGGTGGCAGGGGATAGTGTGAATGGAAGTCCCTTGTTTTGGTGGCAGGCCTCTGCCCACCATAGGAACTCCAGGCGCAGGCAAGGTATGATAGGAATCATTGTTTCCAGGCTGTGACAATGTTGACTCCATAGACTTTTTAAGTACCACTGAAGTTTCCTCATATGCAGTCTTGCATATGGAATTAGAAGAATGCAGGAGGCCATGAACCCCAAGGTTTGCAGTATTTGTCTTGCAGAAAGCAGGGTTTTTGTGGCCACTTGTTTGAAGTAAGTTACCAAATTAATTTGCTTTTCTGGAGTGAGGAAAGCCATCTGGGCAGTTATATTCAAGCTTGCACCCAGGAATGTAATCTTTTGAGAGGGTGCCAGTTGTGATTTCTTTTTGTTTATGGTGTACCCCAGAGAAGTTAGAACCCTTTTTACAAACGGCAGACGATTTAGAAGTATGGCCTGGTTTTCTGCCTGAATTAGACAATTGTCCAGGTATGGATATATCTGAATATTTCTTTGCCTGCAAAATGCAATTACTGGAGCCAGGCACTTTGTGAATACCTTGGGTGCAGTAGACAAGCCAATGGGCAGTGCAGAGAACTGATAATGCAAGTAGCCTGCTTTGATGCGTAGGTATCTTCTGCAAGATTCCCTGACTGGGATATGCAGCTAAGCTACTTTAAAATCTAGAGTTGCCAACCAGGCATCTTTGCCTAGCATAAGAAGTAACTGGTGAAGAGTCAGCATCTTGAATTTTGGAATGTCCAGAAAGGTGTTTAGAGTAGACAGGTCCAGAACTGGACACCATGATTTCTCTTTTCTGGGTACCAGGAAAAGCCTGGAAGAGAAACCTTGTCCCTTTTCCTCTTCTGGTACTGGTTGAATAGCCCCCATGTTTAAGAGGGAAAGGACTTGTTTTTGAGCCTCTGCCCACTGATTTAGGGGCAGGTCTGGCCACCCGTTTGGTGTTGGCAACGTGTGTAAATGAAATCTGTATCCCTGGGATACTATATTTAAAACCATTTGTCCTGGGTTATGAGTTCCCAGTTTTTTTGCATGAAGAGCAATTTTTCCCCCCAAAGGGGCAGCTAAAAGGTAAGTGCTTGGTCATTTTAAAGGAAAGTAATTGAGACTTGTTTCCAATGTATGGGGGTGTCTTGTTATTTCCAGATTTGGAAGTAGAGGCTCCCCATTGCTTAGTTCTGAGAGTCCCATGGGATTGAAACTTAGAGCTTTTGGTGTGTCTGGGTTTGGCTTGAGAGGATCTGGAAGGAGCTGGAAAGGACCAATTCTTAGTAGGCCAGTGGCCTACTAAATTTTTGAGGTTGCACTTGTAAGAAATCTTTTACAGTTTGCATAGATTTAGCTTTATCTTCCATCTTTTTTAGAACTTCTTCAGCCTTATTGTCAAACAGGCAGCCCTGATTTAAAGGAGCATCCAACAGTTTCGCTTTAAAATGATCAGGCAGAGATTGCTCCTTAAGCCAAGCATGCCTTCTAAGCACAGACCCAGTCACAGCAGCCCTGCAAGAAGCCTCTAAAGAATCAAAACCACATTGCAAAGTATGTTTTCCAACTTGTTCAGCAGAATGCAATAAATCCTGTAAATCTTTATTTTCCACACAGTCAGAAATCAACATCATTTTCTGTTTAAGCAGTCCAGTAATATGCTGTTGATATTTTAACATATGAAATTGGCAGTTTAAAGCCCTGATTGCTAAAGTTGCAGAAGTATAAACCTTTTTACCCCATCTATCCAGTGCCCTGGAGTCTCTATCAGAAGGAGAAGGATTTTTAGCAGTAGAAGCCTTAATGCCCTTGGGCCCCTGAGAAATGGTTTCTGGATCCGCAACAGGATTTTTGAAAAGGAACTTGTGTGACTCAGGAACCCTATAGTATCTGTCAGGTTTACTAGGGGCCGGAGGCAGGGAATCAGGGGCCATAGTGGATTCTGAAAACACATCATCAACAATGTCTAGTACAGGAGGTATAGCCAAAAGCCTATGTTGAGGTAGAAGGAAATCCCTAGGCCTCTTTTTTGATTCAGAAAATTCCTGACTTTCCCAGTCGAAATTCCCCCTTGAGGTATGTAAAGTTTTCCC
Organism: Protopterus annectens; assembly: GCF_019279795.1. NCBI lineage: Eukaryota > Metazoa > Chordata > Ceratodontiformes > Protopteridae > Protopterus > Protopterus annectens. The sequence continues at coordinate 23,331,665 of NC_056743.1, forward strand.
AAAAGAAAAGTCCTCGGGGGAAGCAGAGGGAATGGAATCCTCTGCATCATAATCCTCATAAGTAGGGATGGACAAATCCAGGTCATTAGAAGAATCAGAAGAAACAGTGTCCTGATCAGAAGATACATAGTCAAGCTCAGCCCTAGGCCTCTTAGAAGGAGGGGGTTGACTACCCCTGATTAGAGTAATACGATCTTCAGCCATTTTGATAATTTGTTTTTTAGGCATAGGGGCCTGAACAGGTGGCCTGGGCATAATTTTTTTAGACATTGATCGAGATTTAGGCCTTAGTATAGTAGGTGGAGTCGGTTCGTGTACGTCTGTAGGCCTGAATACAACCCCAGAAGCCAGTGCCTGCACAGTGGCTCCAGACCCAACCAAGGTAGAGACATCCGAGGGTTCCATAGGTGAAGCATCTTGCAGCATACCGGACTCCGAATGGGTCTCAGTAGAGGTCTGCGAGTCAGAAGTAGCGGGTATCAGGGGCTGCGAAAGCACCTCACTGAGTACCGGCGAATTGGTGATTGGCTTAGGAGTAGCATTGTTGGCAGTTTTGGTCCTCAACGGTCTGTCTCTGTCTTTTTCTTTGCATTTTTTCGGAATTCCAGTAGTCGGATGGCTAACCGACGTCATTTCTGGATAATTAAACTGAGAACCGAAATATTTAGAGGCAAAAATGTATCGACGACGGATAGTGCGCTGATTAAATAAAGCACAAAACCGACAGCAAGCTACGTCGTGGTCAGGGCCAAGGCAAGGAATACAGTACAGATGAAAATCTTTATGAGGTATTTGCTTTCCACAAGTAATGCAATTATTAACTTTTACTGACATCGGTAAGGAGCAAGAAAAAGTTTCCCCAACGGGGTACTTAGCTTTAAGTTGAAGAGTTCAGTTCTGAAACTCGAAAACAAAAATTTCAGGAGTCGGCTGACCAGCACTTGCAAACTGCTTCCGCTTTGGGCACCGCATGGCAAGAATGACTGATGTAATGGCGTCGGCTGCATGTTTTATACCCCTGATGACCTGACGTCATGGAAGAAGGGACAGCAACCGATGCAGGACCCAAGACTTTGTTAATCAGGCCGACTGAGGGCAACCTGCCAGCATATTACCCAAATGTAATGACTGCAACAGTGAAACACGAAGAACATCTGTATTTTGAGATGCATGCTGTTTTCACCAAATGATTTCTAACAAATTTCATGACTGTTTTTTGAAAAGATAATGGGTTTTGGTGCTGAGACCAAAGAGACTTCAGGCACCACTGTATCTTTCTTATGTGGAGTCTTGCCAGGCAAAACATGACAGTCATAGAAGCCATGAGACCCAAAATCCTAAGGTAGTCCACTGCAGAGACCAAAGTCTGTGTGGGAAACACTAGAAATAAATCTAGATGTAGATCTATTTTGTCCTTTGGAAGAAATGCTCTTTGAACTGAGGTGACTAGACATCCCAGGGACACAATCTTGTGACAGAGTCAAAGAAGACTTTTGAATGTCTCTGAATCCCAGCTTGTGTAAGATATCTCTCACCCAAGTGATAGATTCCTGACACCATGAAAAACAGTCCGCAAAGGAGCTAGCACTGTGTGAACACTCTTGGTACAGTGCGTAGTCCAGAGGGTAAGGCAAATAACTAATAATGTGACACATAAAACCTTAAGAAACACCTGAAATATGAATGAAAAGAGGTGTGATGGAAGGCATCTTTTTAACCAGAAAATTTAAATGAGGAAGAAGAGGTACCAGGTAATGAGGCAGCACCATTTTGAACATGGAAGCGAACACAAATTGGTTTAGGAAAGGATGATCCAAAACTGCTCTCCAGGCAGTATCTTTCTTTTGGCACTAAAAACATCCTTGAACAAAAACCTTTGTCAACCTGGGAAGGAAGACTGGTTCTGTTACTCCTTGGGACAGCACGTATTGAAAAGGCAGGGGGAAATAGTCTGGTGGATGAGGAATTAGCCACTGAAAAGGAGAAATTTCTTCCCGCTGTCATGTGTAACCTTAATGAATGATCTGAAGAACTCATTTGTTGAAAATATCTGTTGCCAAAGACAGAAGTGGGGATTCAGACTTTCGGGAAGGGGAAAGAGACTGCCACGGTGGGAGGTGGGAGGACACGGTCTCTTACATATTCATGCTGACTTGTTAGACTGTTCTTTGTTTTGGTGGGTTCCTGTCTTCTTTTTGGAATCACCTTGCCATTATTTCTTAAATGTCTGTTTACCAGCATTTGCTGAGACAGTTTACTTTGTTTCTTCACAAAATCAGATGGGAGACAGAGAATCCATTGGAAAATTTGGAAAAATATGGATGAAAAATCTGAGAGACTCCCTATACCAGCTTACCACTCTCAACACATTTTTTGATAACCTCTGCAGCAGACATACCAATAATTAAAACACTATCCAAAGGAGAATTTAAAAATCTCAGTTTTCTCACATCTTCTATGGGGTTCTAAGAATGCAGTCAGACAAACCTCTTTAAAACAGTACCAGCGGCCATAGCTCTGTTAGCAGTATCAGCAGAGTCACACACACACTGGAAACAAGAGTAGTAACCTGTGTGATGGAAAAGAAACTAAACCATTTAAAGCAGATTGCTCCTCACAAGAAAAAACTGCAGACAAAAGATTCCTCATACATTCACAATTAGTCAGAATAAACTTTAACATATGTCTGACACTTCAAAATTCTAAAAATCAAAGTTGCTGAAGCATCCAGTTTTTCCATATAATCATCAATTATTTTCCCATCCTAGTCAGAAAGTGTAATATTGCAATTAACTAAATCTTTAGCAGCAGTAGGATTAATACAGGCTATAGCTGCTGGGTCAGGTTTGGGAAGAGACTATAAATATTTAAAAGAGTGAGGAACTTTATGCAATCTGCCTTTTTAGAGGCAGCAGGATGACCTTCAGGAAAACTGCAGGCAGTTTCACACACATCCACCAACGGTGACAGCACTGGGAGAATGAGTGAGCATTCTGGAAATTACACTAGTAACAGCTCATAATATTTTCTATGGGACTGAGAAAAAACTGGTACATTCTGGAAAAAGTCTAAAAAATACAAATCCCCACAGAAAGAATGAAATACTGTGTTCTCCTCTGAATCAGAATCAGAAATCTGAGGAGGAAATCATGCATCTGTCCAGATTCAGAACCATGAATCACTTCAGCAAACTTGTCTTCCCTTTTTCTTTTACCAGCAACCACCTTATAAGAAGGATCAACAGCCTGAATTACACCCCGAGCCAGATCTAGGAAACTACTCCTATCCAAGGAAATTTCTGCAGAAGCACCACACGTTTAGTTTTCTGTTTCATTTTTCTGACAGGAAAAATGGGGCCAATAATCTTGTTAATGGCTTCCCTAGGGAGAGACAAAACATTCTAACTAAACAGGGAAGATTTTCCTGCTCCCTCTCCCAGGACTAACAAGAGTGGCTCTTCCTTGTTCACTGGGAGAACCTTAGCAGCCAAAAAGCACTTGGCTAATCTCTGGTCCACAGTGGCTGCAGGTACCCACTGAAGAGACCCTAACAGCCAAAGAGCACTTGGGCTAATCTCCAGTTCATAGTGACTGTGGGTGCTACTCTACAAGGATCCAAGGTAAAAGATTTGTGGACTAAGGAACCAGCTATGGCCAAAGCAGAGTCACCCACTACAGGCTGTGGCAAACTGCTAGCCTGCTGTGGTGACAAAAGCTATTTGCTTAATTTTTTATTTTTGGGGGGGGGCTGGAAAATGGGCAGACTGGTAGTTTGTTCTATGGTGAAGCAGAAAACATTGCCTTTTTTCTTGGGGAAAAAAGCAACACAAGCCAGTAAAATTTTAAAGTTGTAAAACTTTACTGTTTCCCCATATAAAAACACAGTAAAAAGCACTGTGCTAAACACAATTTTCCAGAGAAAGAAATGCCTGTCACTACAAACAACTTTTAAACTGACAAAAAAATGCAGTCGCGTTAAAACCTAGTACAAAAATGTACTTTTCTAACCAGGAAAGTACAAATAAACAATAAATATTTAAATGTGGAAGGTTTTTCCACAAACAGAATGTAGCAATGGTACAACACAAGCTGACTGTTGATACTCAAAAACCCACAGGAAAGCTCTGAAGGGTTTGGTGCTCAGACATGCCTTTTTAGGTAACGTAGCTCGAGTGCTCAGACATGCCTTTTTCGGTAGCGTAGCTCGAGTGCTCAGACATGCCTTTTTAGGTAGCGTAGCTCGAGTGCTCAGACATGCCTTTTTAGGTAGCATAGCTCGAGTGCTCAGACATGCCTTTTTAGGTAGCGTAGCTCGAGTGCTCAGACATGCCTTTTTAGGTAGCATAGCTCGAGTGCTCAGACATGCCTTTTTAGGTAGCGTAGCTCGAGTGCTCAGACATACCTTTTTAGGTAGCATAGCTCGAGCTGCTTAATGGTTTGAGTATGTGGAAGGTGTTCTGAAGCTGGACAGCTGTCATATCATTGGAAGGATATAACCCATATAGCTAAGGCTACTGCAGTAGTGACCAATATGATGAACATCAGTAGATTTCTGAGTACTGACAGTTAATTTGTCAGAGTGAAACTACCAGTTCTAGACAGCTTTGAAGTCTTCATAAAGATCACAGTTAAGTGTGTTAAAGTTCTTATTAGCTTTAGGTATGATACCATTGTCCGTGTATGATATATTTGGCCTGTGCACATCCCAGGTCAGACTTTTATGAGTGAAGAACCAGTGCCAGTTTAGTTACTTAATCAGCTATATGTGTACAATAATACAAAAAGCTAAGAAAGGTGGATAAGAAATTATCGTGTTAATATCACAATTTCAACTAAGGTCTGCATATCAACTTGAAAATGAGTAACCAGAGTTTCTATAAATTTGAGTTTGTTATGAATGCTCGGAGGAGAAAGGCAAAGTATCAAATGAATGCTTCTGAAAAGCAGACTCACAATCTTAGGATAATGTGTAACAGTCTACAGAATAGGAGCGTGAAGAGCTCTAGGAAAGGACAAAACAATACAGTGGATGAAATAAGCAGATATGAAAAATGTGTAAAGTGAAAAACATTCAGCTAGGTGTGCAGGGATATGTGGTGTTAGGGAGAACACTAGGTAAGAAAAAAGGTGAATCTGAGATAAGTGCACTGCCTGGGTAGCATGATGTGGTGGTGGACAGGGCAACAAGGAGGACAAGTAGCAGAAAGGAGAAAAAGACGATCATTTGCAAGAAGAATAACAGTCAGGGGTGCAGATCATTGATGACGACTATGTTTCATATTTTTGGCCAATGACTGAAAACCTCAAGGTCTGAAAAGATAAAGTAAAAGAAGGAAAGTTGTGTAAAATCTTATCGTAACTACAGACATCCTTCTCTTCCATGTTGCACTATTCAACTAGTGGCTTTACTCTTCTTCCTTCCAATCTCGCCCAGCCAGGTTTCCAAAGTTTTTCAGTCCTGTTGGTCTTGTTTACGGATTTCAAAGTTTTTCAGTCCACAGTAGGTGCATTGGACATCTGACGTGGCTGCTGAAGCGTGGGCCATAAAAGTGATGTCTGCATGCACTAGCCCTTAGAACATAAGAACTCCCAGTTGAAGCCAGTCCTATAAGGGCATAGCTAGTCCAATGTTACCAGGAGAAGCCAGTGCAAGTCTCAGAAGAGAGGAAGGTGGGAGGGAAGGAATACTGTAACATGGAAGAGAAAAACATCTATGGTTATGCTAACATTTTACACAACGTTCCTATGTCTTATTCCAATGTTGCAGTATTCTACATGTAGGTGAGTCCCAAAGCTCAAAGTGGAAGAGGCGGTGGTTTAGAAGCTGTCTCCAAAATCCCATGCAGGATAGCCCTGGAAAATCCTGCTCGGGCTCTGGAAGTTTGGTCCAGTTTGACCAAAGGTGTGCACTGAGGACCAAGTTGCTGCTTCTAGGATGGAATTAGTGTCTAATCCTTTAAAGAAAGCCCCATTAAAGGCTACAGCTCTGGTGGAGTGGGCTTTGACATTACACTGGAGTGTCTTGCCATGGTGACAGTAGCAAAAAGAGATGGCCCTGAAGATCCAGGTCGAAATGGTCTGTTTGCTCAAAGCCTTCCCCAGGGCCCTGGGGTGGAAAGAAACAAATAGTTGGTCTGATTGTCTAATAGGTTTGGTTTTATGTAAATAAAACCTAATCTGATGGTGCACATCTAAGAAATGTAGAAAACTCTCACTGTCTCCCTGTGGGTTGCGGAAAAAGGTAGGCAGGTGGATGGGCTGGCTCGATGAGAGGTCACTCACAACTTTAGGGGAGAAGGATGGATTAGTCCTTATGGTCACCTTAAGTGGAAAACCAAAAAGGGAGGTACAGCCATAAGGGCTTGTAGTTTGAACATTAAAAACAGTTTTCCAAGTACAGTGTTTTAAGGATTCTTTGTCCGCAGGTTCAAAAGGAGGTGAAGTAAGTTTTTCTAGCACGTAGTTGAGGTCCCAGGGTGGAGGGCATGGTTTCCTGGGAGGTCTCAAATGTAGCACCCCTTTGAGGAAGAGTTTAGGCAGCAGTCTGGATGCCAGGTGTGGGTCTAAGGAGAGGCAGGCAAAAATTGCAGACAAGTGTGCCTTCAGAGATGAGTAAGCAAGTCCTGTCTGCATCAGTTCACACAGGTAAGACAGGATTAGAGACATATCGCTTTGCAGCGGATCTAGCTGCCTTTTGTGACACCAGATAGAAAACCTTTTCCATTTAGCAGTGTAGGATTTCCTTGTGTTGGGTTTCCTGGCCTCCTGCAGGACATTAAGCACGTCCTCATTATACAGGTGTTTAATGGGGATCAGAATCCTATCAGCCACAGGGTGAAATGTTGAGACTGCCACTGTTGGTGTATCTGAGTCCCCTTCTGCTGTGTGAGTAGGTCAACTGAGGGGGGGGGGGGGTAACTTTTGGTGATTGCCCTTGGATAAAAGGAGGAGAAGAGGGAACCAGTGCTGTCTTAGCCAGTAGGGAGTCACCAACAAGATTTTTGGAGAGTCCTGCTGAATCTTCAGCAGTACCTTCTGTATCAGAGGAAAGGGAGGGAATGCATACAAGAATGTCCCTTTCCGGGTTATTCAGAAGGAATCTGTTGCCAGTGCCTTAGGGTCCTGAGTCCTGAAGCAGTAGCCCGGGAGTTGCCTGTTTATGGAGGAGTCAAACAGGTCTATCTGAGGACTACCCCACCTGTGGACCAGATTCAGGAAGGTGTCTCTGTGAAGCATCCATTCATGGTTGTTGGACCTGGTTCTGCTCAGGACATCTGCTTGAGTGTTGTGAAGAGATGGAATATAGGCTACCTGTAGAGTGATGCCCTGTGAGGTGGCCAGTTCCCGTACCTGATGAGCTAGCCTGTATAGAAGGTAGGATCTTGTCCCTCCTTGTTTGTTGATATACCACAGGAGAGTGGCGTTGTCTGTGTATATCTTGAGGGGTCCGTGCTCTAGGAAGGGGAAGAAGGCTTGGAGAGCTAGAAGGATTGCTCTAATTTCTCTGACATTTATGTTATCTAGTTTGTGTCTGTCTGTCCACAATCCTTGCACTCTCTTTTGTCCTAATGTGGCTCCTCAGCCTAGATCTGTGGCATTTGTATGTATCATCTGAGAGGGTATCTGGATCCGAACAGGGAGCCCTGGGTTGTAGGATACCTGGGTCACCCACCATCTCAGTTTATTCCTTAAGCAGGGAAGTAAGGGGACCCTGACCTCTAGAGGGTGAGAGTGCTGGGTCCAGACTGACCTCAGGTACCACTGCAGTTTCCTCATGTGTAGTCTTGCAAGGGGGAGTATGGGGGTTGTAGCTGCCATGTAGTCTAGAGGTCTCAGAAAATGCATTGCAGTCAAGTGAGATGCTTGAAGGGCAGACAATAGCTACTGGGACAGAGAGGCCACCTTTTCTGGAAGTAGGAATGCCTTCATGATCTCTGTCTGAATTCTGCAGCCCAGGAAGACTATGTCCTGTGCTGGTTCCAGATTGGATTTCGGGAAGTTTATCAGGAATCCTAAGGACTCCAGGAGTTGTACAAGAGTCCTGGTGTGAAGGTGTAGGGTTTTCTGATCTACTGCCTGAATTAGTAGATCGTCTAAGTAGGGGAATATTTGGCTTCCCTGGGTTCGACAGTATGCAATGACTGGAGCCAGACACTTTGTGAATACCCTGGGGGCAGTAGACAGCCCAAAGGGTAATGCACAGAGATGAAAATGGGATGAACCAGCCAGGAATTTCAAGCATTTCCTGAAGGTGGGTTTGATAAGGATATGGAGGTAGGCATCCTTTATGTTCATGGTTGCCATGAATCCGTGGGAGAGCAGGAGAGGGAAGAGAGTAGGCAGGGTGAGCATCCTGATGGTAGGTACCTTGAGGAAAGGATTTAGGCATGAGAGGTCTAAAATGGGCTTCCAAGGTCTGTCCTTTCTGGTTACTAGAAAAATTCTTGAGTAAAAGCCTTTTCTTTCTGATTCTGAAGGCACGCATTCTATAGTGCCCTGATCAAAGAGGGTTTGTAGAATGTGACCCAGAAGGGGAAGCTGACTTGGGGGTCGCTGTGGCATTCTTAGTTTTATAGGTGGACATATCCAAGTCATGAAGTACCCGTCCCTTATGATGGACAGAACCCATTTGTCTGAGGTATTTTGTTCCCAGACAGGCAGACAGTGACAGAGATGGTCTGACAGGGGAAGAGATGGGGGGGGGGGGATAGTGGGCTTGGCAGACAGACACTACCTGCCCTATCAGGAAAGGGAGGCATTTGGTTTGTGGAGGGAGCTGTTCTGAACGGTCTTCTTGTGGGTTTTTCTGGGCCTGGAGTGGTCCGAGGGCCTAGAGGCTTTCCTGATAAATTGAGTCTTAGAAGGATAGTTTCTATGAAACTTGGAAACAAGTGAGACTAACAGGTGTTTAAGATCCTGTAATTCCTTGCCTTTTTGTTGTAAGGACTTGAAGAGTTCAGCCACTTTTTCACCAAACAGAGCTGTCTGGTCTAAGGGAGCATCAATAACCTTTGCCTTAAAGTCATGCCTTCTGAGTGCAGAAGCTGATGCAGCTGACCTGGCTGAGGCATCATAGCTGAGTCTCAGAGAATGTCTACTAACCTGAGCAGTAAGAGCGAGCAGGGAAGACAAAGAGGTTTTTGCTGCACATTCTGGGATGTCAGCTAGTTCCTTAGATGCCTTGTCTAGCAGTGCTAGTAAATATTTAGTCATATGCATTTGGTAGTTAGTTACTCTGAAGGACAAGGTGGCAGAAGTATAGATGTTCTTCCTCAACCTCTCCATGGTCTTGCTGTCCTTATCAGCAGGCAAAATAGTAGTAGTAGGTAGGAGCTTGGAAGCTTTATCTGTTGAAATGGTGAAAGTAGCTGGGTCAGCTGGAGGACATTTAATCAAGAATTTCTCAGTCTGAGGTGCTTTGTAGAGTCGGTCAGCCCTGTGAGGGGCTGGAGGTTGCGAATCTGGGTTTATGGAGGCAGAGGCATAGGCATCTAGGAAGGCTGGGTAAGTAGGAGGGATTGCAGTTGGACTAGGAGTGTCCATTTGGATCAGGTCATAGAATCTTTTCTGTACTTCAGTCATATCTAAAGATTCCCATTTGAAAAAATCTCTCATTTTATTGATAGTTTCCCCAAAAGTTAAGTCTTCCACAGAAGAATGTGATTCAATAGGGCCTTCCTCTGGGGATCCATAATCCAGGGGGGCAAAAAATCTGTGAAGAATAAGAGTGTGAGTCTTCTGAAGAATCAGAGAACTCATCCTCTTCCAAATGTTCAGGCCTATTTCCAGGGATAATAGGCCTAGGGCTGAGGAAGGGAGGCACAGAAGTGGTCATGGTTGTCTCTGGCCTAAGGGCCATGAAAGCATTAAACAAGTTCTGGCTAAAAAATTGCCAATTGGTAGGCTGTTCAGCAGGGAATGATAGATGTTTGGATTCCTGTTTTTTCTTAAGAGGCCTTTCAGGTGTCTGGGTAGCTGGAGGGTTCGGTTTAGGAGCAGGGATGGCGGAGGGAGAATTCGATGAACCCTGAGTGAACACTGGTTTCCCCGGTGTTTACCAACGATGCCGGTGTAGCCTCTATGGACTCTTGACTGTGCAACATCCTCTGAGGTACCCACTATATCAGTGCTGGTGGATGCTGGGTCCTCGGCCAGGCCTACGTGGGTCACAGGCTGAGGGGTGGCTTGTAATGGCGCAGCAGAAGAAGTAGGCCACAGGGTCTTGGGCCTCTTTGGCGGTTCACATGGGATGTCTTGCATGGCTTCAATCCCTAACATTATTTGTTTTAGTCTCTGATTTTCTAAATACAAGTTCAAGGCCTGAAGAGGACGAAGTAAGGTCTTAGGGACAAAGGACTTACAAATCATACAGTACACGTGGTCGTGTTCCTTGCCTAAACAAAAGAGACACTGGCTGGGTTTGTCTTTGTGGGAAATCTACTGACCACCGTTACACTTGCCTTTTCTGGATGACATGAACAAACTAAACTGTAGGACCAAAGAGTTCCCCAATGAGGTACTTATCTGAAAATTTGAGATTTGATGTATGTGAGCAACAGGAGCACCTGGCATATGGATGGCAACTGACAATTTCTGAGGGCTGGTGCGTGCAGACGTCACTTTTATGGCCCACACTTCAGCAGCCACGTCAGACTGGGGACTGAAAAACTTTGGAAACCTGGCTGGACAAGACTGGAAGGAAGACGTCTTCTTTAGCCACCTGTATTTGCAGTCTGATTTGCTTCTGTACATTGACTACAACCTGACAATTTCATTATCTCTAAGAAGTCAGATAAACAGCACATGTTGCCCCTACTCAGGTATCGGTCAGATTACTTGTCAGGCAAATTGCTGGCTGGAAGGAAGGCATCATCGAAGATTGGCAAAACAGGAAGAATGGAGGAACAACTGAAGGTTGATGAAACTCTATAGTGAGAAATTATAATATGTTTGGTGGACCTCTGGTATTTCCTTTTCCCAGTGAAATATTCCTTCATTCTGCAACAATTTTAGGAAAAAACAACCTTTCAAATGAAAAATGAAAAAAAAGCTCTCATCATTTTCAGATGAAACACAGTCCAAGTGTAATTCCTGTCCCTCAGACTAAAAATCAGAACTCCTGCACATGCTCCACGTAAAGAAATCCCAATCCCTCCAAGCTGCATGCTCTAGGGACCTAAACCTTGTCACCACAATAAACAGAACATGCTAGAGGGATAGATTCATGTCCCAGAGACTTCCCATACACTGGAACAAACTACCTAACTATATAAAACAAAGCTCCTCATTAGCACTCTAAGAAAAATCTTGATGATTGGATTGGAGATGGGGATCACTTCTGTGGCTCTGCTTGACAGGGGCACAGGAAAATAATTTTCTCGGGTGGCAAAAGCCAGGGTACCGTTTGGCTAGGCCAATATGGGCCAATAGCCTAGTACCTACCTATGGACAGAGGAAAAATTGTTTCCTTTTTAAATGAAGGGAAAACTCAAAATGTAAAAAGAAAATATTTAAACAAACATTTAGCAAAAATACAGCAAATCTTCCATCCCTGCCTTATGTGACAGAAGTGAAGAAAAATGACTAACACTATGCTTCCTTTTCCTAGGAACCCCCCCCCCCCCAAGAAAAACAGCATCCTGAAGAAGGGGCCCTTCTCCAGAAATCAAGCTCCTCACATTGGTATCACAAAGGAACACCCACTCCCTCCTCCAATGCTGACAACGGTGGTTCTCCTGTGCCCAAAGAGGACAGCTGAACAGCCACAGGGGTTGTGATCATCTTTCGGTCCTTAACTGCTTCCTGAGGAACAGCACCAGAGGGGACACAGAGAAATTGATGAATGGTCCAAAAAACTGATATGGCCAGAGATGAGTCACTCATCACTGGTCAAGGAATTAGAGGAAGCCAGGGCTCAATGGAAGCCGTCTGTACAACTGTTTGCTTCTTCCAGATCAGGTAGGGAACTACTGAGGTGCCAGGAATGAAAAATGTGTCTGACAATAAAGTGGTGGAGAGTCTTGGTAAGTCGGTCTTACCTTCAGACTAAAATATTTCTGAAGTAAAATATTTTAGTGACCACCACCAAAAGCAATAGCCCTAACCCCTAGCAACAAATTTTGACAGAAAAGAAAAACTCTTCCTCAAAAAAATTGATAAAATGGAAAGTAGTCCCCAATGGGACACTTACCTGCCTAGTCTTGAAGATGTGTTAGGCCACAGTTGATCACTGAAAGCCCACAAGGAAGAAAGCACTTCAACAGCTCTCCTTGAACTGTACAGTGGTTAGGGGGCATGGAAGGTGCCTAAAGGTTTAGAATCTAACTTGTTGTCATGTCCATGGCAGGATATGTCACATATAGCTTATACTTCTGCAACAATGACAACTTGTGTCACAAGCTACTTAAAAGGTTCTTCTGGCTTCTAGCCATACAGTAAATGGTTCACTAAAATAGAAGACACTGCTTACCCAATTATCTTGCTGGATGAGATCATCAGCGATGTTAATCCATTCACATCTACCATGTCTATGTCCTATGTGGAAAGAAGCAATGCTGCGAAATGGTTTTCATTTACAGTAACAAAAAAATTATTTTCAGCATTTAATGCTAATTCTGTCATTAAATAAATACTAAACATTTGCTTTCAGGATTAAATATCAATTCAGTCATAAAGTGAACACTGACGACGCAAGTCTTTATTACTTTAAAAGAGCAAGGAAGAATAAACTGCAACTGTAAATCTGGTATTTAGCACAGAACTCCTAAAACGTGTAAGCTATAGTACAAACTGTCAAACTGGTACTTAAAAGGGGATTAATAAAGCTTGGCAGTGACAGTGTAACTCTAGTACTTACACAGGGATTCAAAGAGTGTGATAATCACAGTGCAAGTTTGTGACACACCATAAACCTACCATTCCAATTGGTACTCACTGTATAAGGCTTGGTGACAATGTAACTCTGGTACTTACATGGGGATTCACAGAGTGTGATAATCAGTTTTTGTGACACACTGTAAATCTGCCATTCCGATTGGTACTCACTGTACAAGGCTGGTTGATAGAGTAACTCTGGTACTTACATGGAGATTCACAGACTATGATAATCACAATGTAAGTTTGTGACACACCGTAAATCTGCCATTCCGATTGGTACTCACTGTATAAGGCTTGGTGACAATGTAACTCTGGTACTTGCATGGGGATTCACAGAGTGTGATAATCAGTTTGTGTGACACACTGTAAATCTGCCATTCCGATTGGTACTCACTGTACAAGGCTGGTTGATAGTGTAACTCTGGTACTTACATGGAGATTCACAGACTATGATAATCATAATGTAAGTTTGTGACACACCATAAATCTACCATTCCGATTGGTACTCACTGTATAAGGCTGGCTGACAGTGTAACTCTGGTACTTACATGGGGATTCACAGTGTGTAAAAATCATAGTGTAAGTTTGTGACACACTGTAAATCTTTCATTCTGATTGGTACTTACTGTATAAGGCTGGCTGACAGTGTAACTCTGGTACTTACATGGGGATTCACAGACTGCGTTAATCACAGTGTAAGTTTGTGACACTGTAAATCTGCCATTCCGATTGGTAAGCACTGTATATAGCTGAGTGGCAGTACAACTCGGGTACAGACTATGTAACTCTGGTACTTACATGGGGATTCACAGAGTGTAATAATCATAGTGCAAGTTTGTGACACACTGTACATTCTGATTGGTACTCACTGTATAAAGCTGGCTGACAGTGTAACTGGTACTTACATGGGGATTCACAGACTGTGATAATCACAGTGTAAGTTTGTGACACACTGTAAATCTGCCACTCCGATTGGTAAGCACTGTATATAGCTGAGTGGCAGTACAACTCAGGTACAGACTATGTAACTCTGGTACTTACATGGAGATTTACAGAGCTTGATAATCACAGTATAAGTTTGTGACACCGTAAATCTTCCATTCTGGTTGGTACTCATTGTATAATGCTGGGTGACAGTGTAACCCTGGTACTTTCACAGGGATTCACAGAGTGTGATAATCACAGTGTAAGTTTGTGACACACTGTAAATCTGCCATTCCGATTGGTACTTACTGTATAAGGCTGGGTGACAGTGTAACCCTGGTACTTACACAGGGATTCACAGAGTGTGATAATCACAGTGTAAGTTTGTGACACACGGTAAATCTGTCATTCTGATTGGTACTCACTCTACATAGCTGAGTAGCAGTGTAACTTGGGTACAGACTATGTAACTCTGGTACTTACATGGGGATTCACATACTGTAATAACCACAGTGTAGGTTTGTGACACTGTAAATCTGCCACTCTGATTGGTACTCCCTCTACATAGCTGAGTAGCAGTGTAACTTGGGTACAGACTATGTAACTCTGGTTCTTACATGGGGATTTACAGAGCTTGTTAATCACAGTGTAAGTTTGTGACACACTGTAAATCTGCCATTCCGACTGGTACTCACTGTATAAGGCAGTGTGACAGTTAACTCTGGTACTTACATGGGGATTCACAGACTGTAATAATTCCAGTGTAAGTTTGTGACACACTGTAAATCTGCCATTCCGATTGGTACTCAATGCATATGTCTTGGTGACAGTGTAACTCTGGTACTTATATGGGGATTCACAGAGTGCGATAATTACAGTGTTTGTGACACAAGGTAAATCTGCCATTCCAATTGGTACTCACTCTACAGAGCTGAGTGGCTGTGTAACTCAGGTACAGACTATGTAACTTTGGTACTTACATGAGGATTCACAGAGCGTGATAATCACAGTGTTGTAATACACTGTAAATCTGCCATTCCAACTGGTACTCACTGTAAAAGGTTGATGCACTGCAAGTACACTGCATTTAGCTGTGGATTCACAGACTGATATAAACATTCTCTGATCAATGTAAGTACCACAGTTACATGGAATTACACGCTCGAGTAACACATTTTATGAATTACAAGCTGTGAATGTATTTAAAGAGATTAATACTTACATCAAATGTTGTTCTCTGTCTGAAATTCATATAACTTGGTACTTGGGAGTCCAATTGCATGTAACTTCTTTACTTATGTGGAGATTGATAAGGCTTAATGTGGATAGTCTAAACTCATTACATACTAGAAATGTAGTATTCAGCCTGGGAATCGTATTGCTCTGGTGGTCAGACAGGAATTCCTATAGCATCACACTCCCACAGTGAGTCAGTTACATGATGTGGATCTGGTTCTGGGCTGGAAATCTATAGAAAATGGTACTGATTGTTGTAATTCTCCTACACACTATGCAGCTCTGCTACCAGCAAGGGACTCAGGAATCTGCTGCTCACACGATAACATTCCTACAATCTGTGTAACTCTGCCACTTAGCTGGAGATTCATAAAGCTTGACATTCACAGCTGGATTGTCCGTGTAAGTTTGGGATGTATTAAATATATCTTATACATAGTATGAAAGTTTGTAATACAGTGTGGGGTTTAGAACATTTTCTACAAGAAGCAAGGTTCATACATGTGTTGCGCCTTGTGCATAATCTGTCAGGTATTTACTACTCCTAGGCACTTGATTCTTGACTGTAGGTACTCTGTATGGTGCTTAATAAAATGTATGGAATATTAAGTATGCTGTACATTTCAATGGCATACCTACCACTGACATAAGCAGACCACCACCTGAAGACTGGTGCACACTTTGTGCAGCTCAGTGTGCTCTTGGGAGATCAGGATTTAAAATTGTGTGCTGGTGAGGAAATAAAGAACAACTCATTCATGCTTCTCTAACAGCAGGAACACAAAGTACAGAAGGATAGTGTGCTCTGTACATCAGGAACACAAAGTACAGAAGGATAGTGTGCTCTGTACATCAGGAACACAAAGTACAGAAGGATAGTGTGCTCTGTACATCAGGAACACAAAGTACAGAAGGATAGTGTGCTCTGTACATCAGGAACACAAAGTACAGAAGGATAGTGTGCTCTGTACATCAGGAACACAAAGTATAGAAGTACAGTGTGCTCTGTACATCAGGAACACAAAGTACAGAAGGATAGTGTGCTCTGTACATCAGGAACACAAAGTATAGAAGTACAGTGTGCTCTGTACATCAGGAACACAAAGTACAGAAGGATAGTGTGCTCTGTACATCAGGAACACAAAGTATAGAAGTACAGTGTGCTCTGTACATCAGGAACACAAAGTACAGAAGGATAGTGTGCTCTGTACATCAGGAACACAAAGTACAGAAGGATAGTGTGCTCTGTACATCAGGAACACAAAGTACAGAAGTACAGTGTGCTCTGTACCTCAGCTATACCAAGGACAGACATCAGAGAAATGCACATGGGTAAGGGTCATCAAGCAGCACCTTGTGCATCCTGCTTTAGTTATGTACACAATGGGACAGACATCAGAGAAATGCACATGGGGGAAGGGTCATTAAGCAGCACCTTCTGCATCCTGCTTTAGTTATGCACACAATGGGCTGGGAGGAGGCTTTTACATTGCTGTAGAGTCCAGGTGCGTACCTTACCATGCTGTATCAATTAGTATTTTTGTAGACTGCACAGCATGGCAGCATGTGCACTCAAACATCACAGGAACACAAGACAGTAGGAGTTATGAGCCATGCAACGTGTGTGTGTGTGTGTGTGTGTGTGTGTGTGTCTGTGTCACTTTTTGCAAAGGTATGCATCAAGTGCTACACCACTGCATGATCCCTGTGCTAGGCTCAGCATGCCTATGCTTCTGTGGATCAACTGTTGCACAGTCTATGCTAACTCTGAACTGCACGGTGGGGGGAGCTGTAATAAGGGAGCAGTGGATATGACAGGCCATCAGCTTTCCATATGTCTGTCTGTCTATCTATCTATCCATATATCTCGCGCTCTCTCTCTATCTTCACATTTACAGGCCAGAGTAGTTCTAAGGGAAGGAAAAAGATGGAGATTTCTTCCTAGGCAAAAACAAGACATTTTGTTGTAGGCACTCCATAAACATGGCCAGGACAGGAATGACCTGGCCTTCTACAAATGAGTCTGGCTGGACCTTATTGCACAGGCAAACTCTGTCAGTGGCCATAAGAGATTGCTAGATCAAATATACCACAGGCCACCAACAATCAATCATGTCTAAAACAAGGCAACTTGCTTTAAACAAGACTGCATAGCTACAGGTCATCCTACACAGTCATTCCTAATTGACAGGGAGGAGGCATCTGTGTGCGATTCCTCTCACACCCAGTGGAGGACTTGTTATCCTCTTACATATATCATGTTCTGCAACATGCCACAGCCAAAACTGGGCCCATACTCAGTACAGTCATTTAATTCTTACAGACAGCTGCTAAGTCAGCCATCACAAGGTGTAAGGCCTGTATGTTTTGCATGATATTTTGTGTTACAGCTGTAATACCACTGTAATCTGGTAATGTTACTGATGCACTCATGTCTGTCTATTCTCACAGATGTTTTCGTATCTGGGTCCTCTGTCATGGATGCTGGCATACCTGATGTCAGAGAAATATTTGAGCCTTATGATAACAGCAGCCACAGCCTGGTGCAGTCTGTGACCAGAAAGGCTGTCACACATAGGTAATGTGGCAGGCACTCACCCTTCCCTCCTACGGACACTGTTGTACTGCTCCACTGCAATGCGTGCTTAGTGTGGGAATTCTGGGTACTAATTGGATGCCACAATGACACACTGTATATTACACCTTCTGTATTGCTAAGCACCTGGCAGATGGTGGAGTGAAATCTTTTACAACTGGTATGCTGTTTTCTCTGCATCCCAGGTGGGGCCTTCATGACAATGTGTGTGCAATCGATGACACCTAGGACCTCACAGAAAAGCAATATATTAAAAATACCTGCATGGTGTTCTTTCATTTCTTTGTAGCGCATGGGAACATACAGTTGTGTATGGCAGCAGATGTTCTAACATATTACTGCTCCAGTAGTCTAAGCTGTACAGGTTACATCTTGCCCTGGCAATAAACCTAAAGCAGAACCAAGAGGGGGGTGGTGGAGGGAAAGGACAGCTACTGCAACAGTGACCTATTGGGACATCTACTGTACTGGTGGGTGTACAGGTGGTTTACATCTACTGTACTGCGGGGTGTACAGGTGGTTTACATCTACTGTACTGGTGGGTATACAGGTGGTCTACATCTACTGTACTGCTGGGTGTACAGGTGGTTTACATCTACTGTACTGGTGGGTGTACAGGTGGTTTACATCTACTATTCTGGTTGGTGTGCAGGTGGTTTACATCTACTGTACTGGTGGGTGTACAGGTGGTTTACATCTACTGTACTGGTGGGTGTACAGGTGGTCTACATCTACTGTACTGGTGGGTGTACAGGTGGTCTACATCTACTGTACTGGTGGGTGTACAGGTGGTCTACATCTACTGTACTGGTGGGTGTACAGGTGGTCTACATCTACTGTACTGGTGGGTGTACAGGTGGTTTACATCTACTGTACCGGTGGGTGTACAGGTGGTTTACTTATGTTCAACATTAGATCACTATTGTAGTGGAAAGGTTTTGTGACACTTCAGCTAAAACACCAGTGTCGCCACTCGATATCAACACCATTTATATTATGATGGACTTGGTTCTAAGCAAGACATTTTTTACATTTGACAATGAATAATTTAAGCAATCCTCTAGAGTGGCCACGGGGCAGCCTGTGCTCTACCTTTTACCAATCTGGTTTTATGCCACTGAGAGCACTTGTTTCTAAGCAGCAATAACTTCTTCCCCTTCATTTGTTTAATATTTGATTCCTGAATGGCATTTTTACTGTTTGCTATGCAGACTTGGACATACTTAACACATTTTTCCATACCTTGTTCCTGCTACTTCTTTTTTGGATTTCTCTTTTAAGATTCATTATGTAGGTATTTCTTTCCTTGATGTATATTTATACGAGTCACACATAACACAAGAGGGGCACTTGTTCCAGCTACTACTTCCATTTTCATATTGCTCATTCTTTCATGTATCTGTCTTTCCTGAATTGTATCTGAGGATGAACAGGTTAAGGAAAGTATTTTGCCTAAAAATATGTTTCTTGATCATGCTTACCCTAGCAATTTATTAGAGGAAGTCATTATGCACCCATCTTGAGAAAACCTTTATCCAACACCCCCAGGACAGGAATTCTATTTGACCACAAGTTATCAATGGTCTTGCATCATTCCTTGGATGCTGGTGGCAGACACTCTGTAGTTAAGAACAACTGAGCCAGGATTTCTGGTACTTTTCCTGGTCATAATAAATCTGGCACCATATCATCTTTTGTATACAAGTCATTGAACAATATTGGTACATCTTTTGAACACAGGATGGTCACTCCATATTTCTTTGGCCATTTGAGCAAGTGCGGTGCATGTAGCCCGTGCTGTTACATCTTCCATCACAACTGGTGATAAAAACAATACTTTAAACATTCAAGTTCTTCTAAGTATTTTAAAAAGTTTACTTTTTTTTTCTTGGAAAAAGTCTTCCAAAACAGCAGGGAGACTGGCAAACTACCTTACTCTGTGGGGAATTGTCATGGCAAATCCTTTTAAACTCTGATCTGGTTTAAATGATTTTGTCTCTCTTGTTCTGGTTTTGAAGAGAAGGTCTGATAGGTTGAAGCATTAACTCTTCCTGACAGACCTACTTTACTTTAGCATATTTAAGCTTGTTTTATAGGGAAGTATTTTATTCTGATGAAGTTCTTCTAATAGGATCAAAAATTTTGTCAAATACTTCTTGTGGTGTATTTCCTTCTTTATTTATTTTGTTTTCATTTTGGTACATTTGACCTACTCTTTGGCTGTTTGTGCTGGTCACTATTGCAGTCCTCTAAGCTGTATGGGTAAATTATGAAAGTTTAAAAGATTATATAGGGTGGAGAAAAAAATAATCCAGGAGGCCTTGTAGAATGGTCCTAGCAAAGCTAGTTCTACACCTGGAAAAGGAGCCCAGTTTGTAATGATTTTTAAAAGTATCTACAGATGACCAAGTTGTTATCTTTAGAATACTTCTAGAGTCCACCTCTTTCCAAAAAGCCACAGAAGAAGGAAGGTCCTAGTAGAATGAACCCTGACCTTGGAAGTAACTTGTTATGGTGAGAATAGCAGAAAGTAGCAGCATGAAGCCACCATCCACAAACTGTCCAGTTTGATAATGGTTATTCCTTTTTCTTATCTTCACAGGAAGCAATAAGCTGCTTGGCCTTCCTGAAAGATTTTGTTCTGCCAAATGGTATCTGAGCTCTCTATGGATATCCAGAGTATGTAAGATTCCTTCTCCCTCATTTTTAGGTTCTAGAAAGAATACAATGAGATTAACAGATTGGCTCAATGTAAACTTTAAAACCATTTTAGGCATAAAATAAGGATTTGTTCTCAAAGAAACCCTATGTTTGCAGAAAATGAGGTAGGGTCGACTCACCATAATAGCCTGTACCTCAGATTCACTTCTTGCAGAAGACAAAGCAATTAGTAACATAGTTTTCCAAGTCAAGAACTTCGTATTAGCCAGATAAGTTGGTTCGCATGCAAGAAGTCGTAGTTTTTCCAAGCAGAAAGTTAAGATTTCACAAAGGAGTCACCTGTTTTCTAGGTGGACATAAGTTCATAGGTAGGTGCTAGGCTATCTGCCCGCGGGCATTTATAAACCTAGCCAGAGTGTGTCAACTTTTGCTGATTAATTAACTGAGTCTCTGTCAAGAAGAGCCAATGAAGTGATCCCAGGGGTGTATTTTCTGTTACCCATCCACTCGTCAAGGTTTCTCTTGAAGAGTGTTAGTGTGGGGGCTCTGCCTAATAGAAATTTTGATCCAAAGCATGGGGAGTCTCTGTGACAGGAATCTATCCCTCCAGCATGTTCTATTTATTGTTGTGGCGAGGTTTAGCTCACTAGAGTGAGTGTCTCACAGTGACTTGGATTTCTTTAGGTGGAGCATGTCCATCAATTCTGAGTTGGACACGGCTTTGTAAGTCAGGCAGAAATCACCTCTGAGTAAGAGAAATGCCACTGAGTACAGCCGGAGTTTTTCCAGTTGAGCTGTATAGGACACGTGTTTGAGGCCAGTAATCCTCTTGGTGACGTACTTTTGTGGTCTTTCCAACTGTTGGAAGTGTCTTGTGAGGTACATCCCAAATGGGGCATTGTACTCTATGATGGGTCTGATGAGTGATGAGTAGAGGGGCACTATAACCTCTTTATTTTTAGATGCAAACCCTTTAGTAATTAGATGGGCTACATAGAAGGAATTCCTAACTACTTTGGCAATATGATTGTCAAAGGAGAGATTACTATTTACCTCAGTCCCCAGATCTCTAATTACCTCTTTTGTATTAAGGGGGCTGCCACCTATGTGGTAATTCATGTATGTTTTGTTTTTCCCAAATGGGATGACTATGCATTTTTTGGCATTAAGCTTGAAACCATGACTTTGACACCAGGTGTCCGTCTCAGTAAGGCCCTTTTGGAGAATGTCCATATCAGTCAGAGAGTCGATTATGGCTCCCAGTTTGCAGTCATCGGCAAACTTGGTTAGCTATAGTCCTCCTGTGTTTGCCTGTACTTCTGAGAAGTATATGCTGAACAGTAGGGGTCCCAGGACCAAGCCTTGTGGGACACCACTTGTGACTGGTTTAGAGTCGGACCTGGAGCTCGCTATTCTTACAGTGTGGGTTCTGTCTGTAAGCCAGTTGGCAACCTATCTTGTGACGTGGGGGATTATGTTCAGGCTGGTGAGTTTTTCTATAACTCCCGAGTGGGGAATGGTGTCAAAAGCCTTGGTGAGGTCAAGGTAGGCTGTGTGAACCACCTTCCCCTCATCTATGGCCTTGGTAACTGTCTTGAAGAAGTCAACCAGGTTTAGTAGGCATGATCTGCAGTTAACAAAGCCGAACTGGGTTGGGTCAAGTGTTTGGAGGTTCCCAATGTCTTTGTTAATGAGTTCCATGATGCATATATGCAACCCACCCCCCAAAAAAATTATGTGACTTCAGGACTGGTAAAAAGGGGGAGGGGGTGGAAGGCTAAAGGTAGACAGGTAAAAAAGGCTGAAAGATGACTACTGGCAGTTAAATAAAAAAGGCCAGAGAATAAGAAGTCAAACAAAATCTAGAACCAGAGGCATTTGGGTCTTAAAAGGGTCCTGGTTCTTAGCATGACACTAACTAGAAAATCTTTTCCACTTACACATACATGATGATTTTCTAGTAACAGTTGTTTAGCCTCCTTTAGTACCTGATGATGCATGTCCTCTGAAAAAAAAGGTGCCTACAGGGTATCAAAAGACATCACCAAGACAGTCAACTCAAGTGTTTCAGGTTAGGGTGCATCAAACAACCCCTTTCTTGTCTGAGTAAATCCAGTCTGTGGGGAAGTCTCTGGTAAAATGCCTTGGCCAATTTCAAAAGACGTGAGAACTGCTATTGCCTGGGCCAAATGTGAGTCACCACCAATATTTTTGGGGAGTCCTTCTGAATCTTTAAAAAAATACTGGAAATCAGTGGAAAGCAAAGAGAATCATTCCCATCCATGTCTTTCAGTCTTGCTTATATGGACTCCTGGAGCAGAATTTTAACTGCATCAGTTCATCCAAATGGCTACTGTTCAGAAATCATAGTGCATTATGGTCTAGGTTATTTTATGACAGGGTTACGCAAAACATTTGTATTAAAAGGACAATATACACAAGCATTTTAACAGATTTTATACCACTTATCACCACACACACAAACTATACCTCTTTATTATGTTCAAATAAAGCTTTGGAATAATGTTAATAAAAAGTCTTGTTAACTTAAATATTTTTCTGATTCTGTACAGATATTTCTTCTTTACACTCCATCCATTTCGTGCTACCCAACATATTCCCTCGTTTTCTCCTCAAAATAAATTCTAAATCAGAATTACTAGCTGGTAGCCCACCAATCTAAGCTACTTTCATAAACAGGCAAGTTTACATATATAGTGTGTCATTACCATAAAGATATCCACCACTAACACATATCCCCGTATCCCTGAAAACCACAACACTTATTATAAGGAGGTTAACTAGGCTAATGGCCCTGGGGGCCTTACAAGTCTAGCCAAGAGTTTATCCACAAAAAAGAAACCTCAGTCAGCACCTGTCACTCCTGTCAATGAAAGAGGTGGAACCCCTGGGACAAAATTTGAGGTTTCCCATCCACTCATCAAGGTTGCACTTAAAGAGGGTCAGCGAGGTACTCTGTTTGACATGTATGGGTAGTCTATTCCAGAGAAGGGGCAGCCTCTGGGAGACAAACCTGTCTCTCCAGCAGGTTTTGTTGATATCGCATATTAGATTTAGGCCTCTTGAGTGGGTAATGCATGAGGCATTAGCCTTACGGATATGGAGCATCTCTAGTAGGGCAGGGTCCGATATTGCCTTGTGGGCGACACACAGATCACCTCTGAGCAATATGTATGATACCGAGTAAAGTGATAGTGAGTTGACCCTGTCCGCATAGGAGAGGTGTTGGAGGCCATGGATTCTCTTTCTGAGGTATTTCTGTGGTCTTTCCAGTTGGTGCAGGTGTTTGGAGAGGTACATACCAAACAGGCCATTATACTCAATTATGGGTCCAATGAGGGAGGAGTACAGGGAGGTAATAACCTCGTTTTTTTCTGGATGCAATCCCTTTACTTATGAGATGAACCAAGCAAAAGGCTTTTCTGACCATTGCTACCACATGATGGTCGAATCTGAGATTGTTGTCAACCTGAATACCCAGGTCTCTCACCGCGGGTTGTGTGCTTCGGGGGTTGCCATTGATGCGGTAATCAGTAGGGGCCTTATTTTTGGCAAATGGTATGATAATACATTTTTTTGCATTTAACTTAAGGCCATGACTTTGGCACCAGTTATTTGTAGCTCTGAGACCCTCCTGCAGTATGTTAATGTCATGTGGGGAGTCAATGACAGAACCTAATTTACAGTCATCCGCAAACCTGGTCAGCCACATATAAATAATTCAGTCAAGCAAAAATTAAGACAGTGCAGAACTCTGAAAAATTAAAAAGTGCCAAAAAATATACTTATCAGTGCGATATTTCCAGATTGTTCGAGAGGCACTCATAAGTCAGAATACAAGCAGATTCTAGCAATGGTATGTAGCAATTTACAAACAGGGACTATTTTTATATCAGCAAGCCTTGAAACAATCAGATAACACAAAAGCTGTTAGACAAGTTTTGACAACTTGAACACCACAGGAATGGGGGAACCAGTTCCAGAACAGATCAGAAAACAGAATACAATACCAGCAAATACATAAATAATTCAGTCAAGCAAAAATTAAGACAGTGCAAAACTCAGAAAAGTTAAAAGTGCCAAAAAAATACACTTACAACTGGTATATTTACAGATTGTTTGAGACACACACTTCAGTCAGAACACAAGGAGATTCTAGCAATGGTATGCAGCAATTTACAAACAGGGACTATTTTATATATCAACAAGCCTTGAAACAGTCAGGTAAAACAAAAGCTGTTAGAACATTTTACCAACTTTAAGAACACCACAGGAATGGGGGGGGGGGTACCCATTCCAGAACAGATCAGAAAACAGAAAACAATGCCAGCAAATACACAAATAATTCAGTCAAGCAAAAATTAAGAGAATGCAGACTTCTAAAAAGTTAAAAAGTGCCAAAAAATATACTTATCAGCGCTACATTTCCAGATTGTTTGAGAACACCTCTTCAGTCAGAACACAAGGAGATTCTAGCAATGGTATGCAGAATTTTACAAACGGGGACTATTTTTATATCAGCAAGCCTTGAAACAATCAAATAACATAAAAGCTGTTAGACCAGTTTTACAAACTTTAACACCACCACAAGAATAGGGGGGAACCAGTTTCATAACAGATCAGAAAAAATAAAACAATGCTGGCAAATATATAAACAATTCAGTCAAGCAAAAATTAAGACATTGCAGCACTCTGAAAAGTTAAAAATTGCCAAAAAATATACAGATCAGCGCTATATTACCAGATTGTTTCAGAAGCACTCTTCAGTAAGAACACAAGGAGATTCTAGCAATGGTATGCAAGAAATTACAAACAGGGACTATTTTTACATCAGTAAGCCTTGAAACAATCAGATGACAACAAAGCTGTTAGACCAGTTTTACCAATTTTAAGAACACCACAGGAATGGGCGGGGACTGGTTTCAGAACAGATCAGAAAACAGAAAATACTGCCAGCAAATATATAAATAATTCAATAAAAAATTAAGTGCAGAACTCTGAAAAGTTAAAAAGTACCAAAAAATACACTTATCAGCACCATATTTCCACATTGTTTGAGAGGCACTCTTTAGTCAGAACATAAGGATATTATAGCAATGGTATGCAGGAATTTACAAGCAGGGACTATTTTTATATCAGTAATGCTTGAAACAATCAGATAACACAAACGCTATCAGACCAGTTTTACCAACCTTAAGAATCAACAGGAATAGGGGGATCCAGTTTCAGAACAGATCAGAAAAAAGAACACAATGCCGGAAAATATATAAATAATTCAGTCAAGGAAATATTAAGACAGTGAAGAACTCTGAAAAGTTAAAAAGTGCCAAAAAATATATTTATCAATGCTATATTTCCAGATTGTTTGAGTAGCACTCTTCAGTCAGAACACAAGGATATTCTAGCAATGGTATGCAGCAATTTACAAACAGGGACTATTTTATATCAGCAAGCCTTGATACAATCAGATAACACAAAAGGTGTTAGACAAGTTTTGACAACTTTAAGAACACCACAGAAATGGGGGAACCAGTTCCAGAACAGATCAGAAAACAATACCAGCAAATACATAAATAATTCAGTCGAGCAAAAATTAAGACAGTGCAGAACTATGAAAAGTTAAAATTTCCACAAAAAAAAATACACTCATCAGTGCTACATTTCCAGATTGTTTGAGAAGCACTCTTCAGTGAGAACACAAGGAGATTCTAGCTGTGGTATGCAGCAATTTACAAACAGGGACTATTTTTATATCAGCAAGCCTTGAAACAGGTAAAATAAAAGTTGTTAGACCAGTTTTACCAACTTTAAGAACACCACAGGAATAGGGGGGAAGCAGTTTCAGCACAGATAAGAAAACAGAAAACAGTGCCAGCAAATATATAAATAATTCAGTCAAGTAAAAATTAAGACAGTGCAGAACTTTGAAAAGATAAAAAGTGCCAAAAATATATATTTATCAGCGCTAATGACCTGCAGGAATTTACAAACAGGGAGTATATTTATATCAGCAAGCCATGAAAAAAAATCAGATAACACAAAAGCTGTTAGACCAGTTTTACCAACTTTAAGAACGCCATAGGAATAAGGGGAAACGGTTTCAGGACAGATCAGAAACCAGAAAGCACTGCCATCAAATATATAAATAATTCAGTCAATCAAAAATTAAGACAGTGCAGATCTCTGAAAAGTTAAAAAGTACAAAAAATACATTAATCAGCGCTATATTTCCAGATTGCAAGAGAAGCACTCTTTAGTTAGACCATAAGGAGATTCTAGCAATGGTATGCAGGAAATTACAAACAGGGACTATTTTTATATATGCAAACCTTGAAACAATCAGATAGCATAAAAGTGGTTAGACCAGTTTTACAAACTTTAAGAACACCACAGGAATAGGGGTGAACAAGTTTCAAAACAGATCAGAAAACAATGCCACCAAATATATACATAATTCAATCAAGCAAAAATTCATACAGTGCAGAACTCTGAAAAGTTAAAAGTGCCAAAAGAAAGAAGTTATGTACCTACCATAACGTTCCATGTTAGTTGTCTCTCGCCTTCCTTCTTGCTGGTTGGGATCGGAGCTGATCCTCGGCTCCGACTCAGCCATCTTCAATAGCTCAAGAGCTGTTTACTGGCTTGAGGCTACCCCTTATCCCATAATGCCTAGCGATAGCTACCCAGCTCTCATTTGAAATAGTTAACCCCAGACATAACATAATAATTCAGTCAAGAACCAGTTGACTATACCTGCCATATTCTCTTAGGTCAAAAAAGGAGACAAGAGAACACACAGCCAGTGAAACGGACCAAAAAACTCCTCTCGGTCCACTAGGACAGGGGGGTGGAGTGTGGGACGCAAGAAGGAAGGCAAGATGAAGGCAACTAACATGGAATGTTATGGTAGGTACATAACTTCTTTATGTTAAGTTGTCTGTCTCGCCTTCGTTCTTGCTGGTTGGGACAGCATCCCTAGCACCTAACTTCCTGGATGGCTAAGTGGAACAGACTCTTCAGAACAGTGGAACCAAAGTCAGCTCTGCTCCTGGAGACCATATCCAACTTGTAATGAGAAATAAAGGTATGAGGGTTTGCCCACGTGGCAGCTGCACAGATAGAATCCATGGGCAACCTAGACTGGAAGGCTACAGAGGTGGCCAAGGCCCTAGTAGAATGACCTTTCGGTTTAACAGGTAACTGTTTGTTCCTTAACTGATAAATGAAAGTAATAGTGTGACAACCATCTCGACAAGGTTACCTTGGAAACTGAGAGAACCTGCTTGCCCAAGGCGTAAGAGAGGAATAGTTGGTCCGATTTCCTTACTTCTTTAGTTCTGTGCAGGTAAAAGCGCAATTGCCTATGAACATGCAATTGATGTAGTTTGTAGTCTGCCTTGTTGGTATGATTAGGGAAAAACACAGGAAGATCTATAGATTGGTTTAAGTTACTTTCTGAGCAGACTTTAGGGAGAAATGATGGATTAGTTCTCAGAGCAACCCTGTCCTTATGAAAAAACAAGTAAGGAGGACGAACACATAGCGCCTGAAGTTCGGAGACACGTCTGGCTGAAGTAATAGCTACTAGAAAGAGTGTCTTCCAAGATAGCAAGAAGCTGCTGGTTAAAAAGGGGGCAGAATTAAGGAGGTTAGGACTAACTTAAGGTCACAAGGAGGAGGGGGATCTCTCACTGGAGGCCTAAGAAGAGTTGCCCCTCTCAAAAAAGCTTTACATAACTTATGAGACATAATGTTATAGTTCAAAAAAACAAAATTAGAAATGGCCATTTGTACCCTGATCGTAGAAGCAGCGAACCCGGAATGAAACAGCAGAGCTAGGAATTTCAAGATTTCATGGACTGGGGCTGAGAAGGGATCCACATTCCTAGTGTCTGCCAACAAGAAAAACGTTTCCATTTGCTAGCATAAGGTTTCCTCATTGTAGACTTGTGAGAGGACACGATAATGTCACGGACTGCTGGGGAAATGCTGGGAAGCCTGGCTAAGGTTGGAAGTGGAGCAACCAAGCTGTGAGCTGGAGGGTTTTTAGGGATTGATGCAACCCGCCTGATTGATGAGCCAGGAGGTCAGGAATTGGGTCCAGAGTTGATCGAGAAGGTAACGGTGCAGGAACAGAAACCATATCTGTTGAGGCTGTAGGGAGCAATGAGGATCATTTTGCAACCCAACGATTTTGCTTTCTGTATAAGTTTGGGTATCAGAGGGAATGGAGGAAAGGCATAATGAAGTCCCTGGGGCCAATCGTGGACTAGAGTGTCTCTGGGTGTTTGACCCAGAAGCGGGAGAAGGGAAAGGTAGTTGCAGCATTTGCTGTTGAAGGGGGTGGCAAAGAGATTGCAGCAAGGCGAAAAACAAGATTCTCAATATCCTGATTCAGAGACCACTCATGAGGCATTAGAATAGCTCTGCTGAGCCTGTCTGCTATGACGTTGGATCTCCCAGGGATGTGCGTCGCAATCAGAAAATGTTGGGAGGAAATCGCCCACTGCCAAAGCCTGAGTGCTTTTCGACATAAGGGGTAGGACCTGGTTCCGCCCTGCTTGTTGATGTACCACACCACTGACATGTTGTCCGTTTGAATAGCAATGGTCCCAGGAGGAAGAGAGTCTTGAAGAGCTTGCAACGCTAGGAGCACGGCTCTCATTTACAGGACATTTATATGCAGATGGTACTCGTGAGGTTGCCACGTGCCTTGGACTGTCATGCCCAGATAATGTCCCCCCCACCGTATCAGGGAGGCATATGTCATCACTGTGGCTACTGGAGGGGGTTATATGAAAGGTCTGCCCTGAATAACTAGTGGGGAGACCATCCACCAAGAAAGATGCCTTTTGCATGCAACCGTGATCATGATCCCGTACGTCATGGGTAGCTCTTGGAAAGACCACTGCGTGAACAAAAGCCACTGAAGAATCCTCATATGAAAGCATGCCAGTGGGATTAGGAGAATGGCTGCTGCCATGGAGACCAGAGTTTGAAGGACGTACCTGACTTGGATCCTTTTTCTCTGCATCAGAACCTGTACCTGCTGACGAATTGCGGACACCCTTTCTGGTGTTAGCCTTGCAAACATATCCCTTGTGTCTAAGTCTGCTCCTATATAAGTGATAGATTGACAGGGCAACAAGGCAGATTTTTCGAAATTTATTGTAATGCCGAGCTGTGAGGAGATTGAGATTGTGTAGTCCTGTGCTTGTATGAGTTGATGCCTGGCGGTAGCAGTAAAGAGCCAGTCGTCTAGATACAGAAACACCTGGAATCCTTGACACCTCAGGTGAGCTGTGAACACCCTGGGGGCTGTGGTGAGACCAAAGAGCAGAGCTCTGAACTGATAATGACTGGCGCCCAGCTGGAAGTGAAGATATCTCCTGGAGCGCCTGTTCATCTTTATATGGTAGTACGCGTCCTGAAGATCTATAGAGCACATCCAATTGTCCTGACTCAGAAAGGGTAGAATGGACTATAGCGTGACCATCCAAAACTTCATTCTTTGTACAGAACTGTTTAGTCTGCTGAGATCCAGAATCGGTCTCCAGTCCCCTGTCTTTTTTGGTACTAAAAAGAACCTTGAGTAAAGTTCCAGATCCATGCTGGTCTGCCGGGACTTCCTGGATGGCTCTTTTTTCTGGCAGTTTTGAAACTTCTATTACTGCTTGCTCCCTCAGATTGTGTGGAACATCTAGGAGGGTCTTCCTTCACTGCAAGGGGGGGGTTGAAGGAAGGGAATTTTGTAACCTCTAGATATAATGGGCCGTACCCATCTGTCTTGTGTTAAACTTCGCCAGGCTTTTGGGTACAGTGAAAGTCTTCCCCTGACTGCCTCCTGAGATGAGCAGCCGGGCAACCCTTCAGGGATACTGAAAGGGCTCATCAGAGTATAATTCTCTGTTGCTCTGGTTCTGCCGACCCCCTCTGCCATGAGGGCAGCGTCTATTATTATTGTTTCCCCCTCTGCCTCTGGAGGAAAAATCACTGTGTGTGTCAGGCAAGGCTCCCTGAGATTTACGGAACCACATCTTACCACTCTTCTGACCTTTCGGGTAGGGTCTAGAGGGAGTGGAAAAACGGACTCCCATGGCAGAGAGAGTCTTGTCTTCTTGCTCACACCTAGTCAAAGTGACTTTCACCTGTGGTCCAAAAAGAAAGGAACCATCAAAGGGAGTGTTGAAGAAGGATGCTCGAAAGGGTTCCGCAAAGTTACACAGCCGCATCCCGGCATGCCTCCTAAGGGCCACCCCGGTACCAGCAGCTCTACTTGCCCCATCGGCTGCATAGGAAATGAGCCTCATGGAGGAGTTAACAGAATTAAGCATCACTAGCTGGGAAGCCACCTTAACTTGTGCTCCTTCAGCTGTTGGATCTTGGAGGGTATCTCCGAGTTCTTTAAGGAGATCCCTTTGAAGGTGAGTAAAATGACACAAGTAGTTCAGTGACCTCATAGAGAAGGTCTCTGAAGCGAACATTCACTTCCCATATTTGTCCATCATCCTAGGGGGATGGACAGACGAAGAGGTCTCCGCTAACTCTTTCATGGCTGCTGCTACCAACATAGCATCAACAGGGACACCTTTCATAAGGAACTGCTTATCCTGGGGTGCTGTAATAAATTTACCAGGTCTCCTCGGAGTTGGTTCCACTGTATCCGGAGCTGACCAAACCTTTCGAGCCACCACTCTCATAAGTGGATTGAAAGGCGGAGACACCCAGGGGGTAGAAGGTCAGGAACCGAAGGCATCCAGAAATACAGACTCATCCTCAGAAGGGGCTAGGGGAGTCCAGTTCCCTCTCTGCTTGAGCAGATGCTCAAGGATGTACGAAAAGGAAACAGTCTCAGAGGGGGAACTCGGGGACCCTTCCGATTCATCTAAGTCTGTATCAGAAGTGACAGACTCAGGGGAGTCAATGTGCTTCCTCTTGGACTACTTCTTCTGAGGGGGCTCCTTTGAGTGATCAGGGGAGGCCTCGGAAGAAGAGGAAACACTCAATGGGGTGTCCTGGAGCATCGGTTCCCTACGCTTGGGGCCTGGAGGAGGAGCAGAGGTTGGCACAGGCACTACAGGGGACGGAGCCAGTGGGGCTGATAGTGGAGCTGACTTAGTGGCCAGCACACTCCGCATGATATCACATGCCATGATGCAGAGAAAGTTCTGGTTCCGAACAAATAGGAATCTTTCTCCGCACTGAGGGAGATGGCTCCAAGGCTGATGTAGGAGCCGAGCTCACCTGCGCTGAAGCTCCAAGAGGGAGAACAGGGTCGGGACAAGGGTCTGATGCCACTCGCCCTTTCAGAGCCAACAAGGGAGCCCCGGCGCCCAGATCCCTCGATGGACGGCACCACCAAGGGAATCAGAGCTGACGTCAGAACCGAAGGAGATAGTGTTATTGGAGCCGACGGTTCCACTACTCGAACCCCAACGAACTCCGGCTCCGAACTCATTGGAGTCGGAGGAGGAATATTGAGAGACGTGGAGGAGCCAATACCGGTTGAGGAAGGCTGGACAACAACTTGGCTACTGCCTGCGACTTCAGCAACCTAATGACCACTCTCTCCACATCGTGATCCGATAGCCTAGAGGACCGAGAGAAGTGAGAGGATCGGTTACTGCACTCGCTCTGAAGTAAAGGAGACCGAGGAGCCGAATGCACCGATTCAAGTGAGGGGGACCTTAGCCTCTTGTGGCTCCGCAATGGCTCCGAAGCCTCTGATGGAGCTGACGGGGAGATTGTCTTGTCGGTGCCAGGCGGAACTGATGAGGAAGGTAAATCCTGAACCGAAGATGGCTCAGAACTTGGAGCCAACGGCTTAGTGGGTTTAGGGGATTTCACAGGATGTGAGCTCTCGGCAGGTGAATCCTGGGGTTTTAAAAGACCCCTAAGGATGAGCTTATTCTTATGCTCCTGCAGGACTCTTGGACTAAAGGCATGGCAGATAGAACAATAGTCCTGCAGGTGCACAGCGCCGAAACAATAGATGCAAGAAGTGTGCCCATCTGTCAGAGACATTTTCTGACAGCATGAGTCACACTTCTTGAACCCAGAAACCTTGAATTCCTTTGACATCCCTGAAAGTAAGGAAAAACAATTATAACAATAACAACCAGAAGCAAAATACAGTCTACAAAAAACACACTACTATAAGGACTATAGCTAAAGTTTTTTTTTCTTTTTTAAGAGAACAGAAAAGCCTCTAACTTAAACGGCTAGCCTATAAGAGAAAGGTAGAAGGAAAAGCCTCTAACTTAAACGGCTAACTTGACTCTTGAGGTGGGGGTGGGGGAGAACTGTCTAAGTTAAACGAGTTCTACAAGAAAATGGAGGGATACTACAAGCTAACAATCACAAAACAAGACTATTGTTAACAATAAAATACTAGAAGGGTTAAAATCTAGTGAAGTAAGTTATACAACAAACTTTATACGAGCCTGAGCCAGAAAAACGACACCTCGCAGCTGAAGCGGCAAACGAGATCTGGGTAGCTATCGCTAGGCATTATGGGATAAGGGGTAGCCTCGAGCCAGTAAACAGCTCTTGAGCTATTGAAGATGTCTGAGTCAGAGCTGAGGATCGGCGCCGATCCCAACCAGCAAAAACGAAGGCGAGATAGACAACTTAACATTAATACTTATCAGTGCTATATTTCCAGATTGTTCGAGAAGCACTCTTCAGTTAGAACATAAGGAGATTCCAGCAATGTTATGCAGGAATTTACAAACAGGGACTATTTTTATATCAGCAAGCCTTGAAAAAATCAGATAAAAGCTTGTAGGCCAGTTATACCGAAGTTAAGAACACCACAGCTAGAGGGAAGGGAATTAGCTTCTAAACAGATCAGAAAATGGAAAACAATGCTGGCAAATATATAAATAAGTCAGTCAATCAAAAATTAAGACAGTGCAGAACTCTGAAAAGTTAAAAAGTACCAAAAAATACCCTTATAAGGGCCATATTTCCAGACTGTTTGAGAAGCACTATTTAGATAGAATATAAGGAGTTTCTAGCAATGGTATGCTGGAACTTAAAAACAGGGACTATTTTTATATCAGCAATGCTTGAAACAACTGGATAACACAAAAGCTGTTAGACTAGTTTTACCAACCTTAAGAACACCACAGGAATAGAAGGGAACCAGTTTCAGAAAAGATCAGAAAACAGAAAACAATGCAGGAAAAAAAAAAAAAAAAAAAAAAATATATATATATATATATATATATATATATATATATATATATATATATAAAATGCGGTCAAGGAAAGATTAAGACAGTGCAGAACTCTGAAAAGTTAAAAAGTGCCAAAAAACATACTTATCGGTCCTATATTTCCATATTGTTTGAGAAGCACTCTTCAGTCAGAACACAAGGAGATTCTAACAATGGTATGCAGCAATTTACAAACTGGGACTATTTTTATATCAGCAAGCCTTGAAACAATCAGATAACAGAAAACCTGTTAGACCAGTCAGAACATAAGGAGATTCTAGCAATGGTATGCAGGAATTTACAAACTGGGACTATTTTTATATCAGAAAGCCTTAAACAATCAGATAACATAAAAGCTGTTAGATGAGTTTAATCATCTTTAAAAACACTAAAATAATAGGGGGAAACAGTTTCAGAACTGAACAGATCAGAAAACAGAAAAAAAAAGCCAGCAAATATATAAAAAAGTCAGTCAAGAAAAATTAAGACAGTGCACAACTCTGAAAAGTTAAAATGCCCAAAAATATAGTTATCAGCGCTATCTTTCCACATTGTTTGAAAAGCAATCTTCAGTCAGAACACAAAGAGATTCTAGCAATGGTATACAGAAATTTACAAACAGGGACTATTTTTATATCAGCAAGCCTTGAAACAATCAGATAACACAAAAGCAGTAAGCCAGTTTTAAGAACACAACAGGAATGGTGGGGACAAGTTTCAGAACAGATCAGAAAACATTGCCAGCAAATATATAAACACCAGCAAATATATAAACAATTCAATCAAAAACTAGGAAAGTGCACATCACTGAAATGTTAAAAAGTACCAAAAAATACACTTATCAGTGCCATATTTCCAGACTGTTTGAAAAGCACTCTTTAGTCAGAACATAAGGAGAGTCTAGCAATGGTATGCTGGAATTTACAAACACGGACTGTTTTTACATCAGCAATGCTTGAAACAATCGGCTAAACAAAAGCAGTTAGACCACTTTTACCAACCTTAAGAACACCACAGGAATAGGGGGGAACCAGTTTCAGAACAGATTAGAAAACAGAAAACAACACTGGAAAATATATAAATAATTCAGTCAACGAAAGATTAAGAGACTGCAGAACTCTGAAAAGTTAAAAAGAGCCAAAAAATATACTTAGCTCTATATTTCCACATTGTTTAAGAAGCACTCTTCAGTCAGAACACAAGGAGATTCTAGCAATTGTATGCAGGAATTTACAAACAGGGACGATTTTTATATCAGCAAGTCCTGAAACAATCAGATAACACAAAACATGTTAGACCAGTTTTTCCAACTTTAAGAGCACCACAGGAAAAGGGGGAACCAGTTTCAGAACAGATCAGAAAACAATGCCAGCAAAAATAAAAATAACTCAGTCAAGCAAAAATTAAAACAGTGCAGAACTCTGAAAAGTTAAAAAAGTGCCAAAAAATATACTTATCAGCACTATATTTCCAGCCTGTTTGAGAAGCACTCTTTAGTCGGAAGACAAAGAGATTCTAGCAATGGTATGCAGGATCTTAAAAACAGGGACTATTTTTATATCAGCAAGCCTTGAAACAATCAGATAACATAAAACCTGTTAGGCGAGTTTTACAAACTTTAAGAACACCAAAGGAATAGGGGGAAACCAGTTTCAGAACAGATCAGAAAACAAAAAACAATGCCATCAAATATATAAATAATTCAGTCAAGCAAAAATTAAGACAGTGCAAAACAGTGAAAAGTTAAAAAGCACACTCCAGTCACAACACAAGGAGATTCTAGCAATGGTATACAGGATTTTACAAACAGGGACTCTTTTAATATCAGCAACCCTTGAAATAATCAGATAAAAAAGCTGTTAGACCACTTTTACAAACTTTAAGAACATCACAGGAATGGGGGGGTGGCAGTTTCAGAAAAGATCAGAAAACAGGAAACAATGACAGCAAATCTATAAGTAATTCAGTCAAGCAAAAATTAAGACAGTGCAGAACTCTGAAAAGTATACTTATCAGAAGTATATTTCCAAATTGTTTGAGAAGCACCCTTCAGTCAGAACACAAGGAGATTCTACTAATAGTATGCAGGCATTTACAAACAGGGACTATTTTTATATCAGCAAGCCTTGAAATAATCAGATAACACAAAAGCTGTTAGACCAGTTTTTCCAAATTTAAGAACACCACAGGAATAGGGGGAACCAGTTTCAGAACAGATCAGAAAACAATGCCAGCAAATATATAAATGTATTTGTTTATTTCGCATTTGTTAACCAGATTGGTCCAGCTGGGTAAGAATGTACCCTTTTTCAGTGGAGACCCGAGAGGAAAAGCCCCAAAAAGACATACTAGAAGAGACAAGTTTACAATATTACAGAGCAAAACAATGTCATGAATTCAATGGATAAGAAACATAATGTACTCCATGGAATTATACATAGCTTTATACATAAAAAAGTATAATAATAAGGTTGCAAAAGGAAAAACAATAAATGCAGGAGGTATGCAGTAAAGGAAATTAAGGTTATAGGTATTATTTTGAAAAAAAAAACATGGTATTATTAGGTTAGTGGCTAGAAGGAGAACTGTGTATGTACAGGGGGGCCTCTGATCTGAGGATGAAACTAGTGCAGGAGTAAAAAAAAAAGTAGAGAAAAGTACAAGGGGCCTGAGATCAGTGGAATAAATGGTGAGAAGATGAAAAGAGCAAAGGAGGGATGTAGTGATGTAGAGGGAGGATGTAGAAGGGAGAGCAGGTAGATATAGTGAGTTATAGAAAGAGGACAGGTCTTATACATCACACTTAGTGGTGAAGTGGGCATCGGGAGAGGGAAGGGTTAAGCATGGTGGTGACAGGTACATATAGGGTTGTTATGGAGATACAGTATCAACTCATGTTTCAAGTTAGGAAGGGAGGTATGGCTTCTGATTTGGAGTGGAAGATTCCACTTCAAGGATAAATTATTCAGTCAAGTAAAAAATTAAGACAGTGCAGAACTCTGAAAAGTTAAAAGTGCAAAAAAAAAAACAATTATCAGTGCTATATTTCCAGATTGTTTCAGGGGCACTCATAAGTCAATACACAAGCAGATTCTGGCAATGATATGCAGGAATTTGCAAACAGGAACTATTTTTATATCAGCAAGCCTTGAAACAATCAGATAACACAAAAGCTGTTAGACCAGTTTTACCAATTTTAAGAACGCCACAGGAATGGGGTAGGGGACCAGTTTCAGAACAGATCAGAAAACAATGCCAGCAAATATATAAATAATTCATTCAATCAAAAATTAAGAAAGTGCAGATCTCTGAAAAGTTAAAAAGTACCAAAAATACAATTATCACTGCTATATTTCAAGTTTAGACAACTTTAAGAACACCACATGAATGGGGGGGGCAGTTCCAGAAAATATCAAAAAACAGAAAACAATACCAGCAAATAAATAAAAAATTCAGTCAAGCAAAAATTAAGGCAGTGCAGAACTCTACAAACTTTAAAAGTGGCACAAAATCTACTTATCAGCACAATATTTCCACATTGTTTGAGAAGCACTCTTCAGTCTTCAGTCAGAACATAAGGAGAGTCTAGAAATGGTATGCAGGAATTTACAAACTGGGATTATTTTTATATCAGTAAGGTTTGAAACTATCCAATAACAGAAAACTTGTTAGACCAGTTTTACCAACTTTAAGAACAACACAGGAATAGGGGGAACCAGTTTCAGAACAGATCACAAAACATAAAACAATGCCAGAAAATATAGAAATAATTCATTCAATCAAAAATTAAGAAAGTGCAGATCTCTGAAAAGTTAAAAAGTACCAAAAATACAATTATCACTGCTATATTTCAAGTTTAGACAACTTTAAGAACACCACACGAATGGGGGGGACCAAGTTCCAGAAAATATCAAAAAACAGAAAACAATACCAGCAAATAAATAAAACATTCAAGCAAAAATTAAGGCAGTGCAGAACTCTGAAAACTTTAAAAGTGATACAAAATCTACTTATCAGTGCAATATTATTGTTTGAGAAGAACTCTTCAGTCAAAACATAAGGAGAGTCTAGCAATGGTATGCAGGAATTTAGAAACTGGGACTATTTTTTATATCAGTAAGCCTTGAAACAATCCGATAACAGAAAACCTGTTAGACCAGTTTTACCAACTTTAAGAACACAGGAATAGGGGGAACCAGTTTCAGAACAGATCACAAAACAGAAAACAATGCCAGGAAATATATAAATAATTCATTCAATCAAAAATTTAAGAAAGTGCAGATCTCAGCAAAGTTAAAAAGTACCAAAAATACAATTACCACTGCTATATGTCAACTTTTGACAACTTTAAGAACACCACACGAATTGGGGGGGGGGGGGGGGCAGTTCCAGAAAATATCATAAAACATAAAACAATACCAGCAAATAAATAAAAAATTTAGTCAAGCAAAAATTAAGGCAGTACAGAACTCTAAAAACTTTAAAAATGCCACAAAATCTACTTATCAGCGCAATATTTCCACATTGTTTGAGAAGCACTCTTCAGTCAGAACATAAGGAGAGTCTAGCAATGGTATGCAGGAATTTACAAACTGGGACAATTTTTATATCAGCAAGCCTTGAAACAATCAGATAACGCAAAAGCTGTTAGACCAGTTTTACCAATTTTAAGAACGCCACAGCAATGGGGGGGGGGGACCAATTTCAGACCAGATCAGAAAACAAAAAACAATGCCAGCAAACATATAAATAATTAATTCAATCAAAAATTAAGGAAGTGCAGATCTCTGAAAAGTTAAAAAGTACAAAAAAAACACTTATCACTGCTATATTCCCAGATTGTTTGAGAAGCACTTTTCAGTTAGAACATAAGGACATTCTAGTAATGGTATGCAGGAATTTACAAACAGGGACTATTTTTCTATCAGCAAGCCTTGAAACAATCAGATAACACAAAAGCTGTTAGACCAGTTTTACCAACTTTAACACAACAGGAATGGGGGGGGGGGGCTGTTTCAGAACAGATCAGAAAACAGAAAATAATGTAGGTAAATATATAAATAATTCCAGTGTGGGAAACATTAAGACAGTGCTGAACTCTTAAATGTTAAAAAGTGCCAAAAGATATACTTATCAGAGCTATAATTCCAGATTGCTTGAGAAGCACTCTTCAGTCAGAAGATAAGGAGATTATAGCAATGGTATGCATGCATTTACAAACAGGGACTATTTTATATCAGCAAGGCTCGAAACAATCAGATAACACAAAAAACTTAGACCAGTTTTACCAAATTTAAGACCACCACAGGAATAGGGGGAACCAGTTTCCGAACAGATCACAAAACAGAAAACAGCGCCATCAAATATATACATTTATTTATTTATTTATTTCACATTTGTTAACTGGGTTGGTCCAGCTGGGTGAGAATTTACCTTTTTTCAGTGGAGACCTGAGGGGAAAAAGCCCCAAACAGACATACAAGTAGAGACAATTTTACAATATTACAGAGCTAAACAATGTCATGAATACAATGGATAAAAAAAAAATAATGCACTCCATGGAGGTATACATAGCTTTATAAATAAAAAGTATAAATAATAAAGTTGCAAAAGGAAAAACAACAACAATAAATCCATGAGGTATACAGTAAGGGAATTAAGGTTATAGGTATTATTTTGAAAAGAAACACAGTAATATTAGAATAGTGGCTAGAGGGAGAATTGTGTATCTGCAAGTGACCTCAGATCTGAGGATAAAACTAGTGCAGGAGTACAAAAGTAAAGAAAAGTACAAGGGGCCTCAGATCAGTGGAATAAATAGTGCAGAAAAAGAAAGTAGTACAGGAGGGATGTAGTGATCTAGAGGGAGGGTGTAGAAGGGAGAGCAGTTAGATATAGTAAGTTATAGAAAGAGGAAAGGTCTTATAGAACAGACCTAGTGGTGAAGTGGGTATAGGGAGTGGGAGGGGTTAAGTAAGGTGATTACAGGTACATATAGGGTTGTTATGGAGAAACAGTATCAGGTCATGTTTGAAGTTAGGAAGGGAGGTATGGCTTCTGATTTGGATAAATAATTCAGTCAAGTAAAAATTAAGACAGTGCAAAACTCTGAAAAGTTAAAAAGTGCCAAATAATCTACTTCTCAGAGCTATATTTCTAGATTGTTTGAGAGGCACTCATCAGTCAGAACACAAGCAGATTCTAGCAATGATATGCAAGAATTTGCAAACAGGGGCTATTTTTATATCAGCAAGCCTTGAAACAATCAGATAACACAAAAGCTGTTAAACAAGTTTTGACAACTTTAAGAACACCACAGGAATGGTAGAAGAATGTTCCAGAACAGATCAAAAAACAATACCAGCAAATACATAAATAACTCAGTCAAGCAAAAAGTAAGATGCACAACTCAGAAAAGTTAAAAGTGGCAAAAAATACACTTAGCGCTATATTTCCAGACTGAGCGTCACTCATAAGTCAAAATACAAGTAGATTATAGCAATCATATGCAGGAATTTACAAGCAGAGACTATTTTTCTATCAGCAAGCATTGAAACAGTCAGATAACACAAAAGCTGTTAGACCAGTTTTACCAATTTTAAGAACACCACAGTAATAGGGGGACCAGTTTCAGAACCAGATCAGAAACTAGAAAACACTGTCAGCAAATATACAAAATTCAGTCAAGCAAAATTAAGACAGTACAACTCTGAAAAGTTAAAAAGTACCAAAAAACACTTCTCAGTGACATATTTCCAGATTGATTGAGAAGCACTCTTTAGTCAGAAAATAAGGAGTTTCTAGCAATGGTATGGTGGAATTTACAAACAAGGACTATTTTTGTATCAGCAATGCTTGAAATAATTGGATAACACAAAAGCTTATAGACCAGCTTTACCAATCTTAACACCACCAGAAGAAAAGGGGGAAACCAGTTTCACAACAGATCAGAAAACAACGCCGGAAAATATATAAATAATTCTGTCAAGGAAAGATTAAGACACTGGAAATCTCTGAAAAATTAAAAAGTGCCAAAAATATACTTATCAGAGCTATATTTCCTGACTGTTTTGAGAGGCACTCAAATCAGAACACAAGCAGATTCCAGCAATGGTATGCAGGGATTTACAAACAGGGACTATTTTTATACCAGCAAGCCTTGAAACAATCAGATAACACAAAAGCTGTTGGACCAGTTTTACCAATTTTAAGAACTCCACAGGAATAGGGGGACCAGTTTCAGAATAGATCAGAAAACAGAAAATGCCAGCAAATATATAAACAATTCAATCAAAATATAAATAATTCATTCAATCAAAAATTAAGAAAGTTCAGATCTCTGAAAAGTTAAAAAGTACCAAGAAATACATTTATCAGTGCTATATTTCCAGATTGTTTGAAGAGGCACTCATCAGTCAGAACACAAGGAGACTCTTAACAATAGTATGCAGGAATTTACAAACAGGGACTACTTTTATACCAGCAAGCCTTGAAACAATCATATAACACTAAAACTGTTAGACAAGTATTGTCAACTTTAAGAACACCACAGGAATGGATGGGGAGGGGGGGGGGGCAGTTCCAGAACAGATCAGAAAACAATACCAGAAAGCCCATAAATAATTCAGTCAAGCAAACATTAAAAGAGTGCAGAACTCTGAAAAGTTAAAAGTGCCAAAAAATGCACTCATCAGCGCTATATTTCCAGACTGAGAGGCACTCGTACGTCAAAACACAAGCAGATTCTAGCAATCATTTGCAGGAATTTACAAACAGGGACTATTTTTATATCAGGAAGCCTTGAGACAGTCAGATGACACAAAAGCTGTTAGACCAGTTTTACAAGTTTTAACACCGCCACGGTAATAGGGGGGACCAGATTCAGAACAGATCAGAAACCAAGAAACACTGCCAGCAAAAATATAAATAATTAAGTCGATCAAAAATTAAGAAACTGCAGATCTCTGTAAATTTAAAAAGTACCAAAAATACACTTATCAGCGCTATATTTCCAGAATGAGAAGCACTCTTTAGTCAGAACATAAGAATATTCTAGCAATGGTATGCAGGAATTTACAAACAGGGACTATTTTTATATCCGCAAGCCTTAAAACAATCAGATAACCAGTTTTACCAACTTTAAGAACACCACAGGAATAGGGAGGACCAGTTTCAGAACAAATTAGAAACCAGAAAAGAATGGCAGCAAACATATAAACAATTCAGTCTAGCAAAAATGAAAAGTGCCAAAACACATACTTATCAGCGCTATATTTCCAGATTGTTTTAGAAGCACTCATCAGTCAGAAGACAAGCAGATTCTAGCAATATTATGTAGGACTTTACAAACAGGGAGTATTTTTTATATCAGCAAGCCTTAAAAAATCAGATAACACAAAACCTGTTAGACTAGTTTTGCCAACTTTAAGAAAGTACAGTTGTGTACACTTACTATAAATGTAGATGATAGAGTGTATTCACTGTTGCAGTCATCACATTTGGGTTATCTGCTTGCAGTAGCCCTCAGTCAGACTGATTATCAAAGTCTTGGGTCCTGCGTCGGTTGTTGCCTCATCTTCCATGATGTCAGGTAGTCAGGTGTATAAAGCATGCAGCCGACGCTATTACATTGTTTTTTCTTGACCCAGATGTCAGGTGCCCCCCCTACCGGGAAGCAATTATATATATATACATGCATATATGCATATATATATATATATATATATATATATATATATATATATATATATATATATACACACACACACACACACACACACACACACACAAGGTTATATCTCCAATAAATAAGCAAATATACCAAAAAGCTTTTAAGCATAGTAAAGGAGAATAGAGGCATAGCCAAAAGAAGTCAGGGGGCTGGAGGGAGGGTAACCAGGACTGCAACAGTGAATACACTCGAACATCTACATTTATGGTAAGTGTACACAACTGTACAATGTTCTTCGCGTTTCACTGTTGTAGTCATCACATTTGGGTAGATTCCCAAAGCTAAGGATGGGAGGAGGAATTTAGATAGCATTAGGACCAGCTATAAGGCCCTGCAAGACTGCAGTGGCAAAGCCAGCTCTGGATTTAGAGAAAAATGGCAAATGGTAATGCTTGGTGAAAGTATGTACAGAGCTCCAGATAACAGCTTCTAGGATGTCTTTGGTAGGGACACCTCTGAGAAAGGCTGTAGAGGTAGATGCAGCCCTGGTTGAATGGGGTCTAATCCCCTGTGGGATAGGTTTTCCATGGTGCTTATAGCAGAAATGTATGCAATGGCCTATCCATTTAGAAATGGTTTGCTTTGAAATAGCCTTCCCCTCTGCCCCTGCAGCAAATGCCACCAACAGTTGTTCAGATTTCCTTTGAGTTTTAATCCTGTCCAAGTAAAATCTAAGTTGTCTGTGCACATCTAAGGAGAGCAGTATCCGTTCCCCTTTGTTCTGTGGATTACAAAAGAAGGTTGGCAGATGAATGAATTGATTAAGAGCCACACTGGATACAACCTTGGGCATGAAGGAGGGATTGCTCCTGAGGGACACCCTGTCCACATGAAAGATGATGAAAGGCTCTACTGCCATAAAGGCCTGTAATTCAG
Organism: Protopterus annectens; assembly: GCF_019279795.1. Lineage (NCBI taxonomy): Eukaryota > Metazoa > Chordata > Ceratodontiformes > Protopteridae > Protopterus > Protopterus annectens. The sequence goes on from NC_056743.1 coordinate 23,374,805, forward strand.
ATACCCTTCTTGCTGAAGTGATTGCTAAAAGGAAGGCTGTTTTCCCAGAAAGGAATTTTAACTCTGCATTTGCAGCCGGCTCAAAAGGAGGAAGAATGAGTTTTTCCAATACAAAGTTAAGGTCCCAGGCTGGAGTTGGGGCTCTCCTGGGTGGTCCTTAAGTTTTTGGCCCTCTGAGAAACTGCTTGAGCATTAGATAAGAAAAGAGGGGTGGTTCTGTGTTGTAATGAGCTGAAATGGCAGAGGCATGAATTTTGATGGAGGAAAAGGAAAGGCCCTTGTGAAGCATCTCAGTTAGGTACTGAAGAATCTGAGGTAAATTGGGTGCTGCTGTGGTCATCCCTTGAGTATGGTTCCAAGCACAGAATCGTTTCCATTTTTCAGCATAAGATTTTCTAGTTCTAGGCCTTCTTGCCTCCAAAATGACATCCAACACTTGTTTACTGAGGGATGGTAATGGAGAGATTAGGTAATTAGCCAGACTGCCAGGTTCAGGGTTTGAAGCTGGGGATGTAGAATCTGGCTCTCCTGCTGTGACAGCAGGGTAGTGGTCTAAGGCAGGTGCCATGGGGCTAGCTGTGACACACTGCGCAAGAGGGGGTACCAGTGCTGGCGTGGCCAGTCTGATGCAATCAATATCATCCTTGGTTTGTCCTGTTTGATCTTTAGTAGTGCTTTGGAGAGGAGAGGCAGAGGAGGAGGAAAGGCATAAACTGACAGATTGTTTCAGCTGAAGGACAGAGCATCCACTTTCCAAGCTTGTTTGTGGGTACTCCTTGTGCAGAATTTGTCCAATTGGTAGTTCTGGGGGGATGCAAACAGGGCTCCCCATTTATTGATCAATATGTTGAAAGTCTTTGGTTCCAGTTTCTACTCATGTGGGTCCATGAGATTTCGGCTTAGTTCGTCTGCCAGTGTATTTAGTTTTCCTGGCAGGAATTAAGCCTGTAGATGCACTTGGTAGCTCAAGGCCGTGATCCACAGAGCCATGGCTAGTCTGCAGAGGGGGTAAGAATGGGAACCCCCCCTGCTTGTTTATGTACCACAACAGTGGTGTTGTCCATCTTTACCATTAATTGTCCTGGAAGAATGTGGTCCTTGAAGGCTGTCAGAGCATTCTGTACAGCTAACATTTCTTTTTGACTGATATGCAGGTGCAGTTGACTTGGGTTCCATTTGCCCTGAATGCACTTCCCCCCATGCAAAGTCTGATGCATCTGTTGTTAGGGTTGGGCAGCAGGGGGTAGGGTGAATGGTAGTCCCTCGTTTTGGTGGCAGGCCTCTGCTCACCAAAGAAATTCTAACCGTAGGCAAGGTAGGATAGGAATTATTGCTTCTAGATCCTGCGAATGTTGACACCATAGGCTTTTTAGATACCACTGTAGCTTCCTCATATGCAGTCTTGCATATGGAATTAGTAGAATGCACAAGGCCATGAACCCCAAGGCTTGCAGTATTTGCCTTACAGATATAGCAGGGTTTTTGTGGCCACTAGTTTGAAGTAAGATGTCAAATGAATGTTTCTCTGGCTTGAGGAAAGCCATCTGGGAAATTGTGTTCAAGCTTGCTCCCAGGAATATAATTTGACAGGGTACCAGATGTGATTTATTTTTGTTTATGGTATACCCCAGACAAATTAACACCTTTTGTACAAATTTTTTTTTTATTTTATTTTATTTAACATTTGTTGACCAGGAAAGTCCGACTAGGTTCCACAGATCCTGTTTTCAGCGGAGGCCCAGGGAGAATGCTCCAGAAGCATGTCTTTAGAATTCCAAATGCCAGATGATTCAAAAGTATGTCCTGGCTTTCTGCCTGAATTAGACAATCGTCCATGTATGGGTATATTTGAATATTTCTTTGCCTGCAAAATGCAATGACTGGAGCTAGGCACTTTTTGAATACCCTGGGCGCAGTAGATAAGCCAAAGGGCAGTGCAGAGAACTGATAGTCCATGTAGCTGCTTTGAAGCAAAGGTATCGTCTGCAAGATTCCCTGATTGGGATGTGCAGGTAGGCTTCCAATCCAGTGTTGCCAACCAGGCATCCATGCCTAGCATAGGAAGTAACCGGTGAAGAGTTAGCATCTTGAATTTTGGAATCACCAAAAAGGGACGTACTAGGAAAAGTCATGAGTAGAAACCTTGTCCCTTTTCCTCTTGTGGTACAGTTTGAATAGTCTTTATGCTTAAGAGACAGAGTACTTGCTTTTGAGCCTCTGCCCATTGATTTGGCGGTAGATCTGGCCAACAGTATGGGGTTGGTAATGTGTGGAAGTGAAATCTGTATCCTTGGGAAACTATATTTAAAACCCATTTGTCCTAGGTAAGGAGTTCCCAGTTTTTTCCCTGCAGAGCAATATTTCCCCCTAAAGGAGCAGTCAGTAGAGAAGTGCTTGGAAGTTTTAAAATTAAATCATTGAGACAAGTTTATCAAAGGGGAAGTCTTACTACTCCCTGATTTGGAAGTAGGAGCCCCCAACTGCTTAGTCCTGTGTGTACCCTGGGACTATAGCCTGGGAGTTCTGCTGGTTCTGGGTTTGGACTGAGAAGGCCTGGAAGAGGTAGGAAAGGACCAATTCTTAGAGGGCCAATGCCTACTAACTCTTGGAAGCTGTACCTGTAGGAAATCTTTAACAGTTTGCAAAGATTTAGCTTTTTCCTCCATCTTTTTAAGAACTTCTTCTGCTTTGTTGCCAAACAGGCGGTCCTGATTTAAGGAAGCATCCAGCAATTTAGCTTTAACATGATCTGGCAAGGATTGCTCCTTAAGCCAAGCATGCCTTCTAAGTACAGACCCAGTGACAGCAGCCCTGCAAGGTGACTCTAGAGAATCAAAACCACATTGACAAGTATGTTTTCCAACCTGTTCAGCAGAATGCATTAAATCCTGTAAATCCTTGTTTTTCAGCACAATCAGGAATCAACATAATTTTCTGTTTAAGCAATCCAATAATATGCTGCTGATACTTTAACATACAAAACTAGCAATTTAAGGCCCTAATGGCCAAGGTTGCAGAAGTGTATACCTTCTTACCCCATCCATCCAGCGTCCTAGAGTCTCTATCAGAGGGGGTAGCATTTTTGGCAGTAGTAGCCTTAATGCCCTTGGGTCCCCGTGAAATGGTCTCAGGATACGCAGTAGGATTTTTAAAAAGGAACTTGTGAGAGTTAGGAACCCTGTAATATCTATCAGGTTTTCCTGGGAGCAGGAGGTAAAGAGTGAGGGGCCAAGCTTGATTCCGAAAAGGCATCATCAACAATGTCTAGTACAGGAGGGATAGCTAAAGGCCTGTGCTGGGGCAGGAGTAAGAAATCCCTAAGCCTCTTTTTAGAATTAGAGTAATCCTGGCTTTCCCAATGAAAATGCTCCCTAAGATTATGCAAGGTTTCACCAAAAGAGAAATCCTCTGGGGGGGGGGGGCAGAGGGAATAGAGTCCTCTGTGTCAGAATCCTCAGAAATAGATAAGGATAAATCCTGGTCATCAGAGGAAACAGAAATTTCAGAATCCTGGTCAGAAGTATCATAAGCAAATTCAGTCCTAGGTCTCTTAGAGGGGGAAGTTTGGCTTCCACTGATTAAAGTAATAAGGTCTTCAGCCATTCTTATCATTTGTTTTTTAGGCATAGAGGCCTGACCATGCAGTCTGGGCATCAGTTTTCTAGGTATGGTTCGAGTTTTAGACCTTGAAGAAGAAGATGGCGTCGGTTTAATATGCAAGTCAGTAGGCCTGAATACACCCTCAGAAGCCGGTGGCTGCACAGCGGCTCTGGACCCATCCAAGGTAGAGACATCCGCAGGTTCCACAGTTGAAGCACCTCACGGCATACCAGACTCCAAATGGGTCTCAGTAGAGGCCTACGAATCTGAAGTGGCAGGTATCAGGGGCTGCAAAAGCACCTCACTGAGTACCGGCGAACTAGCAACTGGCTTAGGAGAAGCATCGTTGGCAGCTTTGGACCTAGGTGGCCTGTCTCTGTCTTTATCTTTGTGTTTTTGCGGAATGTCGGTAGTCGGATGGCTTACCGAAGACATATATGGATAATGGAACAGAGTACCAAAATATTTAGAAGCGAAAATATACCGACGACGAATATTTTGCTGCTTAAATAAGGCAAAAAGCCAACAGAGAGGTAAGTTGTGGTCAGGGCCTAGGCAAGGAATACAGTACGAATGAAGATCTTTATGAGGTATTTGCTTTCCACAAGCAATACAATTAGTGACTTTTACTGACATCGGTTTAGAACAAGAAAAAGTTTCCCCGATGGGGTACTTAGCTTTAGTTGAAGACTTCAGTTGTGAAACTCGAAAATGAAAATTTCAAGAGTTGGCTGACTGGCACTTGCAAACTCCTTCTGCTTCGGGCACCGCATGGCAAGAAAGACTGATGTAATGGTGTCGGCTGCATGCTTACTACCCCTGACTACCTGACCTCACGTAAGATGAGAGAGCAACCGACGCAGGACCCAAGACTTTGATAATCAGGCCAACTGAGGATTACTGCAAGCAGATAACCCAAATGTGATGACTGCAACAGTGAAACACGAAGAACATCCCCAAAGAAATCGTGGGGAACCAGTTTAAGAACAGATCAGAAAACAAAAAACAATGCCAGTAAATAAATAAATAATTCAGTCAAGTAAAAATTAAGACAGTGCAGAAAGTTAAAAAGTGCCAAAAAATCTACTTATCAGTGCTATATTTCCAGACTGTTTGAGAGGCAATTTTAAGTCAGAACACAAGCAGATTCTAGCAATGACATACAGGAATTTACAAACAAGGACTACTTTTATATCAGCAAGCCTTGAAACAATCAGATAACACAAAAGCTGTTGGATGCATTTTACCAACTTTAAGAACACCACTGGAATGGGGGGGACCAGTTTCAGAACAGATCAGGAAAGAGAAAACAATGCAGACAAATATATAAATAATTCAGTCAAGAAAAATTAAGACAGTGCTGAACTCCGAAAAGTTAATAAAGTGCCAAAAATATACTTAGCGCTATATTTCCAGATTGTTTGAAAACCACTCCTGTCAGAACACAAAGAGACTCTAGCAATGGTATGCAGAAATTTACAAACAGGGAGACTCTAGCAATGGTATGCAGAAATTTACAAACGGACTATTTTTATATCAGCAAGCCTTGAAACAATCAGATAACACAAAAGCAGTTAGACCAGTTTTACCAACTTTAAGAATACCACAGGGATGGTGGGGACAAGTTTCAGAACAGATCAGAAAACAGAAAACACTGCCAACAAATATATAAATAATTCAATCAAAAACTAAGTGAGTGCACATCTCTGAAACATTAAAAAGTACCAAAAATACACTTATGAGCTCCATATTTCCAGACTGTTTGAAAATAACTCTTTAGACAGAACATAAGGAGATTCTAGCAATGGTATGCTGGAATTTACAAACAGGGAAGATTTTTATATCAGCAAGCCCTGAAAAAATCAGATAACACAAAACATGCTAGACCAGTTTTAACAACTTTAAGAGCACCACAGGAATAGGGGGAACCAGTTTCAGAACAGATCAGAGAACAGAAAACAATGCCAGCAAATATAAAAATAATTCAGTCAAGCAAAATTTAAGACAGTGCAGAACTCTGAAAAGTTAAAAAGTGCCAAAAAATATACTTATCAGCACTACATTTCCAGACTGAGAAGCACTCTTTGGTTGGAAGACAAGGAAATTCTAGTAATGGTATGCAGGAATTTACAAAGATGGACTATTTTTATATCAGCAAGCATTAAAACAATCAGATAACACAAACGCTGTTACACCAATTTTAAGAACACCACAAGAATGGGGGAGGGAGACCAGTTTCAGAATAGATCAGAAAACAATGCCAGCAAATATATAAATAATTCATTCAATCAAAAATTAAAAAAGTCAGATCTCTGAAAAGTTAAAAAGTTCCAAAAATTACACTTATCAGTGCCATATTTCCAGAATGTTTCAGAAGCACTTTTCAGTCAGAACATAAGGATATTCTAGTAATGATTTTGCAGGAATTTACAAACAGGGACTATTTTTTATATCAGCAAGCCTTGAAACAATCAGAGAACACAAAAGCTGTTAAGACCAGTTTTACCAAATTTAACACCACCACAGGAATAGGGGGGACCAGTTTCAGAACAGATCAGAAACCAGAAAATACTGCCAGCAAATTTATAAATAATTCAATCAAAAATTAAGAAACTGCAGATCCCTAAAAAAATTAAAAGGTACCAAAAATACACTTCTCAGCGTTATATTTCCAGACTGTTTGAGAAGCACTCTTTAGTCAGAACATAAGGATATTGTAGCAATGGTATGCAGGAATTTACCAACAGTGACCATTTTTATATCTGCAAACCTTGAAACAATCAGATAACCAATTTTACCAACACCATCAGAATAGGGGAACCAGATTCAGAATAGATTAGAAAAAAGAAAACAATGCCAGCAAATATAAAAATAATTCAGTCAAGCAAAAATTAAAACAGTGCAGAACACCATGTTTCCAGATTGTTTGAGAAGCACTCTTTAGTCAGAACATAAGGTATTTCTAGTAATGGTATGCTGGAATTTACAAACAAGGACTATTTTTATATCAGCAATGCTTGAAACAATTGGATAACACAAAAGCTTTTAGACCAGTTTTACCAACCTTATGAACACAAGAAGAATAGGGGGGAACCAGTTTCAGGAAATAACGCTGGAAAATATATACAAAATTCAGTCAAGGAAGGATTAAGACAGTGCAGAACTCTGGAAAGTTAAAAAGTGCCAAAATATATACTTATCAATGCTATATTTCCAGATTGTTTGAGAAGCACTCTTCAATCAGAACATAAGGAGATTATAGCAATGGTATGCAGGAATTTACAGAGATTTTTTTATATCAAAAAGCCTTGAAACAATCGGATAACACAAAACCTGTTAGACCAGTTTTACCAACTTTAAGAACACCAAAGGAATACGGGGAAACAATTTAAGAACAGATGAGAAAACAGCAAAGAATGCCACCAAATACATAAATAATTCAGTCAAGTGAAAAATAAGACAGTGCAGAACTCTGAAAAGTTATAAGTGCCAGAAAATAAACTTATCAGTGCTATATTTCCAGACTGAGAAGCACTCTTCAGTCAGAACATAAGGAGACTCTAGCAATGGTATGCAGGAATTTACAAACAGGGACTATTTTTATATCAGCAAGCCTTGAAACAATCCAATAACACAAAAGCTGTTAGACCAGTTTTACCATCTTTAAGAACACCACAGGAATAGGGGGAACCAGTTTCAGAACAGATCAGAAAACAATGCCAGGAAATATATAAACAATTCAGTCAATCTAAAATTAAGAGAGTGCAGAACTCTGAAAAGTTAAAAAGTGCCAAAAATATACTTATTGGTGCTATATTTCCAGATTCTTTGAGAGATACTCAAGTCGGAACACAAACAGATTCTAGCAATGATACGCAGGAATTTACAAACAGAGACTATTTTTATATCAGCAAGCCTTAAAACAATCAGATAACACAAAATCTGTTAGACCAGTTTTACTAATTTTAAGAACACCACAGGAATAGGGGGACCAGTTTCAGAACAGATCAGAAACCAGAAAACACTGCCAGCAAATATATAAATAATTAATTAAAGTGCAAATCGCTGAAAAGTTAAAGAGTACAAAAATATACACTTATCAGCGCCATATTTCTACACAGTTTGAAAAGCACTCTTTAGGCAGAACATAAGGAAATTCTAGCAATGATATGATTGAATTTACAAACAGGGACTGTTTTTACTTCAGCAATGCTTGAAACAATCGGATAATACAAAAGCTGTTAGACCAGTTTTACCAATCTTAAGAATACCACAGGAATAAGGAGGAACCAGTTTCAGAAGTGATCAGAAAACAACACCGGAAAATATATAAATAATTCAGTCCATGAAATATTATGACAGTGCAGAACTCTGAAAAGTTAAAAAGTGCCAAAAAATATACTTATCAGCACTATATTTTCAGATTGTTTGAGAAGCACTCTTCAATCAGAACATAAGGAGATTCTAACAATGGTATGCAGGCATTTACAAACAGGGACTATTTTTATATCAGCAAGCATTGAAACAATCTGATAACACAAAAGCTGTTAGACCAGTTTTACCAATTTTAAGAACACCACAGGAATAGTGGGACCAGTTTCAGAACAGATCAGAAACCAGAAAACTGCAGCAAATATATAAATAATTCAGTCAATCAAAAATTAAGAAAGTGCAGATCATTGAAAAGTTAAAAACTACCAAAAAAATGCACTTAACAGCGCTATATTTCCATATTTTTTGAGAAGCACTCAAGTCACAACACAAGGAGATTCTAGCAAAAGTATGCAGCAATTTACAAACCGGGACTATTTTTATATCAGCACGCCTTGAAACAGTCAGGTAAAACAAAAGCTGTTAGACCAATTTTACCAACTTTAAGAACATCACAGGAATAGGGAGGAACCAGTTTCAGAACAGGTAAGAAAACAATGCCAGCAAATTTATAAATACTTCAATCAAGTAAAAATTAAGACAGTGCAAAACTCTGAAAAATTAAAAAGTGCCAAAAAATATACTTATCAGCACTACATTTCCAGACTGTTTGAGAAGCACTCTTCAGTCAAAAGACAAGGAGATTGTAGCAATGGTATGCAGGAATTTACAAACAGTGACTATTTTTATATTAGCAAGCATTAAAACAATCAGATAACACAAAAGTTGTTAGACTAGTTTTACCAATTTTAAGAACACCACAGGAATGTGTGTGTGTGGGGGGGGGGAGAACAGTTTCAGAACAGATCAGAAAACAATGCCAGCAAATATATAAATTATTCATGCAATAAAAATTAAGAAAGTGCAGATTTCTGAAAAGTTAAAAGTACCAAAAAATATACTTAACACTGCTATATTTCCAGATTATTTGAGAAGCACTCTTCAGTCAGAACATAAGGACATTCTAGCAATGGTATGCAGGAATTTACAAACAGGGACTATTTTTATATCAGCAAGCCTTGAAACAATCAGATAACACAAAAGCTGATAGACCAGTTTTAGCAAATTTAAGAACACCACAGGAATGGGGGGGGGGGCAGCTTCAGAACAGATCAGAAAAAAGAAAATAATGCCAGGAAATATATAAATTTATTTATTTTGCATTTGTTAACCATGTTGGTCCAGGTGGGCAAGAATTTACCTTTTTTCAGTGGAGACCCGAGGGGAAATGCCCCAAACAGGCATACAAGTAGAGACAAGATTACAATATTACAGAGCAAAACAATGTCATGAATACAAGGGTTCCTATCGCAAGATCAAAAATTGTAAACAGCGAACGCGTACTGAGCGAACCCGATTGGTCAAAAAGTCGAGCGTGTAACACAGAAATCGTAGGGAATACTTACCCTTTACTTCAATGGAGTGCAATCTCTGAGTAGGAGTATTTAAGTAGCGGGGGTGTGGGGGGTGCAGCCCCCCACATGTGGGTTGCAGGGGGGCTTGCCCCCAATATGGGGGCTGCAAGGGGGCTCGCCCCAGTGTCTACAGCATTTAGGTAAGTATATATTTTTTATTTTTATTTTTTTATTATACTTTCGAAATTTCAAACATCGCTCATATGGTGTCGATGTTCGATGTTTGAAACTTTCAAAAATATAATATAGATCCAAATTATACACAGCTTTATACATAAAAAAAGTATAATAATAAGGTTGTAAAAGGAAAAATAACAATAAATCCAGGAGGTATGCAGTAAGGGAATTAACGTTATAGGTATTATTTTGAAAAGAAACATGGTATTATTAGATTAGTGGCTAGAGGGAGAATTTTGTATGTGCAAGGGACCTCAGATATGAGGATGAAACTAGTGCAGGAGTAAAAAAGTAAAGAAAAGTACTAGGGGCCTCAGATCAGTGGAATAAATGGTGCAGAAGAAGAAAGTAGTAGAGGAGGGATGTAGTGATCTAGAGGGAGGGTGTAGAAGGGAGAGTAGTTGGACATAGTAAGTTATAGAAAGAGGAAAGGTCTTATAGATCAGACTTAGTGGTGAAATGGGTTATAGGGAGAGGGAGGGTTTAAGTAGGCTGATTACACGTACATATATGGTTGTTATGAAGATACAGTATCAAGCCGTGTTCATGTTAGGAAGGAAGGTATGGCTTCTGATTTGGAGTGGAAGATTCCACTCCAAGGATAAATAATTCAGTCAAGTAAATATTAAGACAGTGCAAAACTCTGAAAAGTTAAAAACTGCCAAAAAAATCTACTTCTCAGTGCTATATTTCCAGATTGTTTGAAAGGCACTCAGTCAGAACACAAGCAGATTCTAGCAATGATATCCTGGAATTTGCAAACAGGGAGTATTTTTATATCAGCAAGCCTTGAAACAATCAAATAACACAAAAGCAGTACACTACAGGAATGGGGGGGGGGGGCAGTTCCAGAAAAAATCAGAAAACGGGAAAAAATACTAGCAAAATACATAAATAATTCAGTCAAGCAAAAATTAAGGCAGTAGAGAACTCTGAAAAGTTAAAAAGTGCCGAAAAAATTTACTTAGTGCAATGTTTCCAGATTGAAGACAGTCACAACATGAGGAGATTCTAGCAATGGTATGCAGGAATTTACAAACTGGGACTATTTTTATATCAGCAAGCCTTGAAACAATCAGATAAGAGAAAACCTGTTAGACCAGTTTTACAACATTTAAGAACACCTCAGGAATACGGGGAACCGGTTTCAGAACAGATCAGAAACCACTAAACACTGCCAGGGAATATATAAATAACTTAGTGAAGCAAAAATTAAGACAGTGCAAGTCTCTGAAAAAATTCAACTTATCGGCGCTAAATTTCCAGATTGTTTGAGAAGCACTCTTTAGTCAGAACACAAGCAGATTCTAGCAATGATATGCAGGAATTTACAAACAGGGACTATTTTTATATCAGCAAGCCTTAAAACAATCAGATAACACAAAAGCTGTTAGACCAGTTTTACCAACTTTAAGAACACAACAGGAATGGGCAGGGACGAGTTTCAGAACAGATCAGGAAACAGAAAACAATGCAGGCAAAATATAAATAATTAAATTAAAAACTAACAAAGTGCACATCTCTGAAACGTTAAAAAGTACCAAAAAATACACTTATCAGCTCCATATTTCCAGACTGTTTGAAAAGCACTCTAGCAGTGGTATGCTGGAATTTACAAACAGGAAAGATGTTTATATCAGCAAGCCCTGAAACAATCAGATAACACAAAACATGTTAGACCAGTTTTACCAATTTTAACACCACCACAGGAATAGGGGGAACCAGTTTCAGAACAGATCAGAGAACAGAAAACAATGCAAGAAAATATATAAATAATTCAGTCAAGCAAAAATTAAAACAGTGCAGAACTCTGAAAAGTTAAAATGTGCCAAAAAATATACTTATCAGTACTACATTGCCATACTGTTTGAGAAGCACTCTTTGGATGGAAGACAATGAGATTCTAGCAATGGTATGCAGGAATTTACAAGCAGGGACTGATATTATATCAGCAAGCATTAAAACAATCAGATAACACAAAAGCTGTTAGACCAATTTTACCAATTTTAATGAACACCGCAGAAATTGGGGGGGGGGGGGCAGTTACAGAATAGATCAGAAAACAATGCCAGTAAATATATAAATGATACAAGCAATCAAAAATTAAGAAAGTCAGATACCTGAAAAGTTAAAAAAGTACCAAAAAATACACTTATCAGTGCTATATTTCCAGAATGTTTCAGAAGCACTCTTCAGTCAGAACATAAGGAGATTCTAGTAATGGTATGCAGGAATTTACAAACAGGGACTATTTTTTATATCAGCAAGCCTTGAAACAATCAGATAACACAAAAGCTGATAGACCAGTTTTACCAAATTTAAGAACACCACAGGAATGGGTGGGGACCAGTTTCAGAACAGATCCAAAAACAGAAATCAATGCAGGCAAATATATAAATAATTCAGTCAAGAAAAGTTAAGACAGTGCTGAACTCTGAAAAGTTAAAAAGTGCCAAAAATATAGTTTGCACTATATTTCCAGAATGTTTGAAAACCACTCTTCAGTCAGAACAAAAAGAGATTCTAACAATGGTATGCAGAAATTTACAAAACGGGGACTATTTTTATATCAGCAAGCCTTGAAACAATCAGATAACACAAAAGCAGTTAGACCAGTTTTACCAATTTAAAAACACCACAGGAATGGTGGGGACAAGTTTCTGAACAGATCAGAAAACAGAAAAGAATGCCAGCAAATATATAAATAATTCAATCAAGCAAAAATTAAGACAGTGCAGAACTCTGAAAAGTATACATATCAGCGCTATATTTCAGGATTGTTTGAGAAGCACTCATCAATCAGAAGACAATGAGATTCTAACAATGGTATGCAGGAATTTACAAACGGACTATTTTTATATCAGCAAGCCTTGAAACAATCAGATAACACAAAGGACGTTAGAGACCAGTTTTACCAACTTTAAGAACACTAAAGGAATACGGGGGAAAGAGTTTCAGAACAGATCACAAAAAAAACCAACGCCAGCAATATATAAATAATTCAGTCAAGCAAAAATTAAGACAGTGCAGAACTCTGAAACATTAAACAGTGCCAAAAAATATACTTATCAGCGCTACATTTCCAAACTGTTTGAGAAGAACTCTTCAGTCAGAACACAAGGAGATTCCAGCAATCATATGCAGGATTTTACAAACAGGGACTATTTTTATATCAGCAAGCCTTGAAACAATCAGATAACACAAAAGCTGTTATACAAGTTTTGATGACTTTAAGAACACCACAGTAATGGGGGGGGGGGGGACAAGTTCCACAGCAGATCAGAAAACAGAAAACAATACTAGAAAATACATAAATAATTCATTCAAGCAAAAATTAAGACACAGCAGAACTCTGAAAAGTTAAAAGTGCCAAAAAATATACTTGGTGCTATATTTCTAGATGGTTTGAGAAACACTCTTCAGTCAGAACACAAGGAGATTCTAGCAATGGTATGCAGCAATTTACAAACAGGGACTATTTTTATATCAGCAAGCCTTGAAACAGTCAGGTAAAACAAAAGCGGTTTGATCAGTTTTACCAACTTTAAGAACACAACAGGAATAGGGGGGACTAGTTTCAGTACAGATAAAAAAAACAGAAAACAATGCCAGCAAATATATAAATAGTTCAGTCAAGTAAAAATTAAGACAGTGCAGAACTCTGAAAAGTTAAAAAGTGCCAAAAAATCTACTTAGTGCTATATTTCGAGATTGTTTGAGAGGCACTCAAGTCAGAACACAAGCAGATTCTAGCAATGACATGCAGGAATTTACAAACAGGGAATATTTTTATATCAGCAAGCCTTGAAACAATTAGATAACACAAAAGCTGTTGGACCAGTTTTGCCAATTTTAAGAACAACACAGGAATAGGGGGCACCAGTTTCAGAACAGATCAGAAACCAGAAAACACTGCCAACAAATATATAAATAATTCAGTCAATCAAAAATTAAGAAAAAATTAAAAATTAAGAAAGTGCAGATCTCTTAAAAGTATATACAGAGCAAAACAATGTCATGAATACAACGGATACGAAAAATAATGAACTCCATGGAATTAATACACAGCTTTATATATAAAAAGTATAATAATAAGGTAGTAATAATAATAATAATAAGGTTGTAAAAAAAAACAACAATAAATCCAGGAGGTATGCAGTAAGGGAATTAAGGTTATAGGTATTATTTTGAAAAGAAACATGGTATTATTAGATTAGTGGCTAGAGGGAGAATTGTGTATGTGCAGGGGGACCTCATATATGAGGATGAAACTAGTGCAGGAGTAAAAAAGTAGAGAAAAGTACAAAGGGCCTCAGATCAGTGGAATAAATGGTGCAGAAGAAGAAAGTAGTAGAGGAGGGAATTAGTGATCTAGAGGGAGGGTGCAGAAGGGAGAGTAGTTAGATAAGACTTAGTGCTGACGTGGGGAGAGGGGTTAGTATCAAGTCATGTTTGAAGTTAGGAAGGGAGTTACGGCTTCTGATTTTGAGTGGAAGATTCCTCTCCAAGGATAAATAATTCAGTCAAGTAAATATTAAGAAAGTGTAGAACTCTGAAAAGTTAAAAAGTGCCAAAAAAATCTACTTCGCAGCGTTATATTTCCAGATTGTTTGAGAGGCAATCATCAGTCAGAACACAGGCAGATTCTAGCAATGATATCCTGGAATTTGCAGACAGGAACTATTTTATATCAGCAAGCCTTGAAACAATCAGATAACAAAAAAGCGGTTAGATAAGATTTGACAACTTTAAGAATACTACAGGAATGGGGAGACCAGTTCCAGAATACATCAGAAAACGGAAAAACAATACTAGCAAATACATAGATAATTCAGTCAAGCAAAAGTTAAGGCAGTGCAGAACTCTGAAAAGTTAAAAAGTGCCAAAAAATCTACTTAGCGCAATATTTCCAGATTGCTAGAGAAGCACTCTTCACTCAGAAAGTACAGTTGTGTACACTTACCATAAATGTACATGTTCGAGTGTCTTCGCTGTTGCAGTAATGACTGTAGGGTTCTCCCCTGCCGGCAGGCAGTCCTCGGTCGGCCAGAATCCCAAAGTCTGGGTCCAGCGTCGGCTGCTCAGCCATGCTCCCTGACGTCAGAGCGCCAGGAGTACAAAGCTGACAGCCGATGCCATGTTCTCCAGTTTTTCTTGCCCCAGATGTCAGGTATTCCAAAATGAGTAAGATCCCATACCGTTTGCAAATACACCTCAGAAGAAGGGTGAAGAAGGGAACCACACAAAAGAAAAAATAAGTGGGGACAGGAGGGAGGGTAACCCAGACTGCAACAATGAAGACACTCGAACATCTACATTTATGGTAAGTGTACACAACTGTACTATGTTCATTGTGTTTCACTGTTGCAGTCATGACTGTAGGGTTGAATCCGAAAGCAGAATAAAAGGGAGGTGGTCATAAAGTAGAGGGGGGCGGCTAAAAGGCCCTGCAAGACTGCAGAAGCAAAGCCTGCCCTAGACTTAGAGTAGAGAGGTAGATTGTAGTGCTTAGAAAAAGTATGCACTGAACTCCAAGTTGCAGCTTCCAAAATGTCTTTGGTAGGAACTCCCCTGAGGAAGGCAGCTGAAGTGGCAGCAGCTCTGGTAGAGAGAGTCCTGATACTCCCTGGGATTTTCTTTCCATGGTGTGAATAACAAAATCTGATTCCATGAGCAATCCATTTTGAAATGGTCTGTTTTGAAATGGCTTTACCTTGGGAACTTAAAGCATAACAAACAAACAATTGCTCTGAATTCTTGATGTCCTTGGTTCTGTCCAGGTAAAAACGTAGTTGTCTGTGTACATCCAAGGAATGCAAGATCCTTTCTCCCCCCTATTTTGAGGACTGGGGAAAAATTTGGCAAGTGAATAGTTTGATTTAAAGCCACTTTGGAAACCACCTTACGCATGAAAGTAGGATTAGTCCTTAAAGACACCCTGTCTTGGTGAAAAATAATATAAGGTTCCACAGCCATGAGAGCTTGCAACTCCGAAACTCTCATAGCAGAGATCAGAGCTAACAGGATGGCTGTCTTCCAAGATAAAAACTTGATGTCAGATGTGGCAGCAAGCTCAAAAGGAGGTATGGTGAGTTTTTCCAAAACATAGTTGAGATCCCAGGCAGGAATGGGTGGAGATCTAAGGGGCCTTAAGTTCTTAGCTCCTCTGAGAAACTGTCTCATGAGCTGGTGGGAAAAGATTGGAGGGTCTGTATTATAATGAGCAGAAATAGCAGAGGCATGTATCTTTATGGAAGAAAAAGAGAGACCCTTATGTAAGAGGTCTGTCAGGTAAAGTAAAATCAGAGGAATGTTAGGAATAAGAGGATCCGAATCCTGAGCCTGCATCCAGGTGCAAAATCTTTTCCATTTTCCTGCATAAGATTTTCTAGTGCTAGGACGCCTGGCTTCTAAAATGACATCCATAACCTGCTTGGGTAGGAGAGAATGAATCATAGACCCTGGATTAACCAGGCCGCCAGGCTGAGAGTTTTGACATGGGAGTGCAGAACCTGACCCTGGTGTTGGGACAGAAGGTTCGGAGTCTGAGGTAAAACCCAAGGGGGCTCCAGAGAAAGGTTTTTCAGAGTTGGGTACCAAAACTGTCGAGGCCAATTTGGGGCCAGCAAAATTATCATCTTGGGCTTGTCCTGTTTGATCTTTAATAACACCCGTGGAAGAAGAGGTAGAGGTGGGAAGGCATACCCCAAGAGGTTTCTCCAACTGAATGATAGTGCATCCACTTTCCAAGCTAGTTCGTGGAATGTCCTGGTGCAAAAAATCTGTAGTTGATGATTGAGGTGGGATGCAAAGAGGTCTATGTGAGGACATCCCCAGACTGCTGTAATCATCTTGAATATTTCGGTGTCCAACATCCATTCGTGTGGGTCCAACAGGTTTCTGCTCAGACTGTCTGCCAGGAAGTTTTGCTTCCCTGGTAGAAACTGAGCTTGAAGGTCCAGTTTGCAAGCTAGAGCTGTGTTCCATAGATTCATGGCTAGTCTGCAAAGGGGATAGGAATGTGATCCCCCTTGCTTGTTTATGTACCACATAACTGTGGTGTTGTCTGTCCATATCAGTAGTTGTCCTGGTTGTAGAAGATTCCTGAAGGCCAATAGAGCGTTCTGAACGGCTAACATTTCCTTTAAATTGATATGCAGGTGCTTCTGATCCTTCATCCAAAGGCCCTGCAGACAACTGCCCTGCAAATGGGCTCCCCATGCATAATCTGAGGCGTCCGTGGTTAGTATCTGACTGGCTGGAGGCAGACTGAAGGCTTTCCCTTTGTTTAGAGTACATGCCTTGGACCACCAAAGGAATTCCTTTTGAAGACAAGGCAGGATGGTGATCTGTATGTCTAAACTGTGGCAATGCTGAGACCATACACTTTTTAGGTACCACCGTATTTTCCTCATATGTAGTCTTGCATATGGTACGAGAAGGATGCAGGAGCCCATGTAACCCAAAGCCTGCAGGAATTTCCTTGCAGATTACTGAGTTAATGATGCCAAGGTTTTGAAAGTTGAAGCCAGCTGTAATTGTTTTTCGTATGTCAGAAATGCCATCTGGGTTGTTGTGTTTAGAAGAGCACCCAGAAAAGTTACCTGTTGTGAGGGTGTCAAATTTGACTTTTTTATGTTTACAGTGAATCCCAAGAACTTGAGAAGTTTCTGAACAAATTCTAGATGCTGGAGTAAGACATCCTTGCTGTCTGCCTGAATAAGACAGTCATCCAGATAAGGGTAAATTTGAATTCCCTTGAGTCTGCAATAAGCTACTACTGGAGCCAGGCATTTGGTGAAGACCATGGGCGCAGTAGACAATCCAAAGGGCAGTGCAGAGAATTGATAGTGCCTCGGTCCGGCCTTGAACCCAAGGTATTTTCTGCACTCCTGCCTGATGGGAATGTGTAAATAAGCCTCCTTTAAATCCAAAGTTACCATCCATGCATTTTTGGTCAGCATTGGAAGTAGCTGCTGTAGAGTAAGCATCTTGAATTTTGGTATCTTGAGAAAAGTGTTCAAGACTGACAGATCCAGAATGGGTCTCCATGAATTTTGCTTTCTGGGGACTAGAAAGAGCCTTGAGTAAAAACCTTGTCCCATTTCTGAAAGTGGAACCAGTTCTATGGCTTTCATAGCCAAGAGGGCTTCCACCTGGTTTAAGGCCTCTAACCATTGATGTTTTGGTAGATCTGGCCATCCGCTTGGTCTTGGTAGGGTATGAAAATGTAATTTGTAACCTCTTGAAACCACATCCAGAACCCACTTGTCTTGGGTTATAGGAGTCCAATTTAGGTGAAAAAGAGAAAGTTTTCCTCAGAGGGGCTTCCAGGCAAGAAGTTCCTGCAGCCCAACAGAGGGAGTCATTGAGCCTGTTTTCTATGAGCTTGCGACCTGTCCTCTCCTCCCCTAGGGGTGGAAGCAGTCCACTGTCTTGGTCTATAAGAGGCTTGCGTTTGGGGCCTTCCTCAGGAGCGTCTGTATCTACCCCTCTGAGGCCTGTCTGAATTGGGAAAGGACCAATTTTTAGTAGGCCAATTCCTACTAAATCTGGGTGGTTGTACTTGTAAGAAATCCTTAACCGTTTGCATTGATTTTGCCTTGTCCTCCATCTTCTTTATCACCTCTTCAGCCTTAGATCCAAACAAAACATTATGCTGAACAGGAGCATCCAATAACTTAGCTTTTACTTGATCTGGCAAGTTTTGTTCCTTTAACCAAGCATGCCTTCTAATGACTGTGCCAGAGGCAGCAGCCCTACAAGAAGCCTCCAAGGCATCAAATCCACAGTGTAAACCATGCTTCCCAACTTGTTCAGTGGCATGCATTAAGTCATGTAATTCCTTATCATCTGCACAAGCGGAAATGGAAGTTAGCTTTTGTTTCAAAACAGACAGAAGAAATTGCTGGTATTTCACCATATGAAATTGACAGTTTATAGCCCTAATATATAAAGTTGCAGAAGTGTACACTTTTTTGCCCCATCTTTCTAAAGATCTGGAATCCTTCTCAGTGGGAATGGGGTTTTTAGCAGTAGCAGCCTTAACCCCCTTAGGGCCCTGAGAAATGGTTTCAGGATCAGCAGTAGGATTCTTGTATAAAAACTGGTGGGAATTAGGAACCCTATAATATCTGTCTGGCTTAACAGGAGCTGGAGGAAGAGAGTCAGGAGTTAAGTTAGCCTCCGAAAAAGCATCATCCACAATATGCAAAATAGGAGGGATAGCCAGGGGTCTATGTTGGGGAAGATGAAGAAAATCCCTAAGTCTTTTCTTAGATTCCGAGTACTCCTGTCCTTCCCAGTGAAAATGTTCCCTCATTTCATGTAAAGTTTCCCCAAAAGAAAAATCCGCAGGAGGAGAAGCTGAAGGAATGGATTTCTCAGCATCAGAATCCTCATAAGGAGGGAAAGAATAATCTTGGTCAGAAGAAGAAACTGAAGAAACAGAAGTCTGATCAGAGGAGTCAGAATACAATTCCTGCCTTGGCCTTTTATCTGGAGGGGGATGTGAACCCCTAATCATAGTAAGTAAGTCCTCCGCCATCTTAAGTAACTGTTTCTGAGACTTGGGTCCCGGATCAGAAGAGGCCTGGGCTGTAGTCTTTGATTTGGAAGGAGTCTTTGCCTTTGTCTTTGGCTTTGCCTTTATCAGAAGCTGAGTAGGCCTGAAAACCCCTTTGGAAGCCGGTACCTGCACAGCAGAGTATTGTCCGAAGGTCCTGCAACAGAAATATTCAAAGGCCTAGTTGGCTCCTCGTGGGAGTCCGTTTCGGCCATCGGTTCCAAAATGGCCGACGACAGGGGCTGCAAAAGCGCCTCACTGACGACGGCCGAACCTGAAGCTGGCTCTGCTTGTACAATATCGTCTGATTTGGACCTCGGAGGCCTGTATTTATCCTTGCGTCGTTTGTGAACTCCGGTAGCCGGAAGCGTGTCCGACGACATTTTGTAATTAAAATACCTACTGAAGTAATGAAATGCAAAATCGTACCTTCGTTTAATCGTACGTTGATTAAATCTAGCACAAAACCGACAACTAGCTACGTCGTGGTCAGGGCCTAAGCAAGGAATACAGTATGAATGAAAATCCTTATGAGGTATTTGCTTCCCACATGAAATACAATTATTAACTTTTTCTGACATTGGACTGGAGCAAGAAAAAAGTTTCCCCAACAGGGTACTTAGCTTTGAGTAGGAGAAGAAAGTCTTTGGACTGAAGTACGTTTAGAAAAAATTGTCAGGAGTCAGCCGACCAGCACTGCGAACTGCTATCACCGTACGGAAAGAAAGACTGGAGAACATGACTTCGGCTGTCAGCTTTGTACTCCTGGCACTCTGATGTCAGGGAGCATGGCTGAGCAGCCGACGCCGGACCCAGACTTTGGGATTCTGGCCAACCGTGGACTGCCTGTCGGGCAGGGGAGAATCCTACAGTCATGACTGCAACAGTAAAACACGATGATCATCATAAGGACATTCTAGTAAAGGTATGCAGGAATTTACAAACAGGGACTATTTTTATATCAGCAAGCCTTGAAACAAACAGATAACACAAAAGCTGTTAGACCAGTTTTACCAATTTTAAGACCACCACAGGAATGGAGGGGATACGTTTCAGAACAGATAAAAATGGAAAACACTGCCAGCAAATATATAAATAATTCAATCAAAACCTAAGAAAGTGCACATCTCTGAAATGTTAAAAAGTACCAAAAAAATACACTTATCAGCTCCATATTTCCAGACTGTTTGAAAAGCACTCTTTAGGCAGAACATAAGGAGATTCTAGCAATGGTATGGTGGAATTCACAAACAGTTTTTACATCAGCAATGCTTGAAACAATCGGATAACACAAAAGCTGTTAGACCAGTTTTACCAATCTTACACCACAGGAATAAGGAGGAACCAGTTTCAGAAGTGATCAGAAAACAGAAAACAACACCGGAAAATATATACATAATTCAGTCTAGGAAAGATTATGACAGTGCAGAACTCTGAAAAGTTAAAAAGTGCCAAAAAATATACTTATCAGCGCTATATTTTCAGATTGTTTGAGAAGCACTCTTCAGTCAGAACAAAAGGAGATTCTAGCAATGGTATGCAGGAATTTACAAACAGGGACGATTTTTATATCAGCAAGCCTTGAAACAATCAGATAATACAAAACATGTCAGACTTGTTATACCAATTTTAAGAACACCACAGGAATAGGGGGAACCAGTTTCAGAACAGATCAGAAAACAGTAAACAATGCAAGAAAATATATAAATAATTCAGTCAAGCAAAAATTAAGACTGTGCAAAACTTTGAAAAGTTAAAAAGTGCCAACAAATATACTTATAATCACTACATTTCCTGACTGTTTGAGAAACACTCAGTCGGAAGAAAAGGAGATTCTAGCAATGCTATGCAAGAATTTACAAACAGGGACTATTTTTTATATCAGCAAGCCTTGAAACAATCAGATAACATGAAAGCTATTAGACCAAATTTAAGAACACCACAGGAATGGTGGGACCAGTTGCAGAACAGATCAGAAAACACTGCCAGCAAATATATAAATAATTAAGTCAATCAAAAATTAAGAAAGTGCAGATCTCTGAAAAGTTAAAAACTACCAAAAAATACACTTAACAGCGCTATATTTCCAGATTTTTTGAGAAGCACTCTTCAGTCAGAACACAAGGAGATTCTAGCAAAGGTATGCAGCAATTTACAAACCGGGACTATTTTTATATCAGCAAGCCTTGAAACAGTCAGGTAAAACAAAAGCTGTTAGACCAGTTTTACCAACTTTAAGAGCATAACAGGAATAGGGAGGAACCAGTTTCAGAACAGATCAGGGAATATGCCAGCAAATACATAAATACTTCCATCAAGTAAAAATGAAGACAGTGCAGAACTCTGAAAGTTAAAAAGTACCAAAAAATACACTTATCACTGCTATATTCCCAGATTGTTTGAGAAGCACTCTACAGTCAGAACATAAGGACATTCTAGTAATGGTATGCAGGAATTTACAAACAGGGACTATTTTTATATCAGCAAGCCTTGAAACAATCAGATAACACAAAAGCTGTTAGACCAGTTTTACCAACTTTAAGAACACCACAGGAATGGGGGGGGGACCAGTTTCAGAACAGATCAGAAAACAATGTAGGCAAATATATAAATAATTCAAACAGGGAAACGTTAAGACAGTATTGAACTCTGAAAAGTTAAAAAGTGCCAAAAGATATACTTATCAGCACTATATTTCCAGATTGCTTGAGAAAAAGAAGTTATGTACCTACCATAACGTTCCATGTTAGTTGTCTAAATCTCGCCTTCTTTCTTGCTGGTTGGGATCGGAGCCGATCCCCGGCTCCGACTCGGCCATCTTCTATAGCTCAAGAGCTGTTTACTGGCTCGAGGCTACCCCTTATCCCATGATGCCTAGCACTAGCTACCCAGATCTCATTTGTAAAAGCTAACCCCAGACATAGCCAGAGAATCAACCTGTCCAAACAAACAGGTTGAGCATACCTGTCATACTCTCTAAGTCAGTAGAGGAAACAAACCAGAGAACACTCAGCCAGTGAAACCAGAACTCCTCTCGATCCAACAGGACAGGGGGACGGAGGGTGGGATGCAAGAAAGAAGGCGAGATGAAGACAACTAACATAGAACGTTGTGGTAGGTATATAACTTCTTTATGTTCAGTTGTCTATCTCGCCTTCGTTCTTGCTGGTTGGGATAGCGTCCCTAGCACCTACAATCCTGGGCGGCTCATTAGAACAGACTCTTCAGAACAGTGGAACCAATGTCAGCTCTGCTCCTGGAGACCATATCTAGCTTGTAATGAGAAATAAAGGTATGAGAATTTGCCCACGTAGCAGCTGCACAGATAGAATCCATGGGCAACCTAGATTGAAAGGCTACAGAGGTGGCCAAAGCCCTAGTAGAATGACCTTTCGGTTTGATAGGCAACTCTTTGTTTCTCAATTGATAAATGAAAGTAATAATGTGAGACAACCACCTGGATAAGGTCACTTTGGAAACTGGAAGACCTCATTTGCCCAGAGCATAGGAAAGGAATAGTTGGTCCGACTTCCTTATGTCCTTCGTCTTATACAGGTAAAAACGCAGTTGTCTATGAACATCTAATTGGTGTAATTTGTATTCTGCCTTGTTTGTGTGGTTAGGGAAAAACACAGGAAGGTCTATAGATTGGTTTAAATTATTTTCTGAGCAGACTTGCGGAAGAAAAGAGGGATTAGTCCTCATAGCAACCCGGTCCTTATGAAAAACTAAGTATGGAGCACAGACACATAGTGCCTGAAGTTCAGAGATGCGTCTGGCTGATGTAATAGCTACCAGAAGAGAGTTTTCCAAGAACTTAATGGAGCAGGACGCTGCAGGTTCAAAAGGGGGCAAAATTAAGGAGGTTAGTACCAAATTTAGGTCCCAAGGGGGAGGGGGATCTCTCACTGGGGGTCTAAGGAGAGTAGTCCCTGTTAGGAAAGCTTTACATAGCTTATGGGACATGATGTTTGCATTAGAGAAACCAACGTGAAAGTTTGAAATGGCCGCTAATTGAACCCTGATTGTAGCAGAAGCGGACCCAGAATTAAAAAGTTCTGCTAGGAACTCCAAGATTTCGTGGACTGGGGCTGAAAGGGGATCTATGTTCCTAGCCTCTGCCCAACAAGCAAAACATTTCCATTTGCTAGCATAAGTCCTTCTAGTGGCGGAGTTGTGCGAGGAGACAATAATTTCACGTACGGCCGGGGAAATGCTGGGAAGCCTGGCTAAGGTTGGAAGTGGAGCAACCAAGCTGTGAGCTGGAATGTTTGGAGGGATTGATGCAGCCCACCTGACTGATGAATCAGCAGGTCTGGAATCGAATCCAGAGTCCAGGGCTGATTGAGAAGGTAATGGTGCAGGAATAAAAACCATATCTATCGAGGCCAGTAGGAGGCAATGAGGATCATTTTGCAACCCAGCGACATTGTTTTTTGTATGAGTTTCGGTATCAGGGGAAATGGAGGGAAGGCATAAAGAAGACCCTGAGGCCAATCGTGGACTAAAGCGTCTCGGTGTGTGACCTGGAAGCGAAAGAAGGGAGAAGTAGTTGCTACATTTGCTGTTGAAGGGGGTGGCAAAAAGATTGCAGCAAGACTGTCTCCATTTGCGGAAGATAAGATTTGCAACTTCCTGATTCAGAGACCACTCATAAGGCATGAGGATAACTCTGCTGAGCTTGTCCGCTATGACGTTGGACTTCCCAGGGATGTGCGTCGCAATCAGAAAACGTTGGGAGGAAATCGCCCACTGCTACAGTCTGAGTGCTTCTCGGCACAGGGGGTAGGACCTGGTTCCACCCTGCTTGTTGATGTACCACACCACTGACATGTTGTCTGTTTGAATTGCAATGGTCCCAGGAGGAAGAGATTCTTGAAGGGCTTGCAATGCTAGGAGCACGGCTCTCATTTCTAGGACGTTTATGTGCAGATGATACTCATGAGGTTGCCAAGTGCCTTGGACTGTCCTGCCCAGATAATGCCCCCCCACCCTATCAAGGAGGCGTCTGTGGTCACTGTGGCTACTGGAGGGGGCTGAATGAAGGGTCTGCCCAGAGTCACTAGTGGGGAGGCCATCCACCAGGAAAGGCGCCTTTTGCATGCTTCTGTAATCAGGATCATGTGAGATATGGGCAGCTCTTGAAAAGACCACTGTGTGAACAGAAGCCACTGAAGGATCCTCATGTGAAAGTGGGCCAGTGGGATTAGAAGAGCTGCCACTGCCATGGAACCCAGAGTTTGAAGGATGAATCTGACTTGGATCCTTTTGCTCTGCATCAGAATTAGCACTTGCTGCCGAATTAAAGATACCCTGGCTGGTGGAAGCGTAGCGGACATGTTCCTTGTGTCTAAGTCTGCTCCTATATAGGTGATAGATTGACAGGGCAACAAGGCAGATTTTTCAAAGTTTATTGTGATGCCTAGCTGGGAGCAGATTGTGATTGTGTAGTCCCTTGCTTGCAGAAGTTGATGCCTGGTAGGAGCAGTGAGGAGCCAGTCGTCTAGATATGGAAACACCTGGAATCCTTGACGTCTCAGGTGAGCCGTGACCATTGCCATACATTTGGTGAACACCCTGGGGGCTGTGGTGAGACCAAAGGGCAGGGCTCTGAACTGATAATGACTGGCTCCCAGCCAGAAGCAAGGGAATCTCCTGGAGCGCCTGTCCATTACACATCCTGAAGATCTATGGAGCACATCCAATTGTCCTGACCCAGAAAGGGTAGAATGGACTGCAGCATGACCATCCGAAACTTTGTTCTTTAAACAGACTTGTTTAGTCTGCTGAGATCCAGAATCGGTCTCCAGTCCCCTGTCTTTTTTGGTACCAAAAAGAACCTTGAGTAAGTTCCGGATCCATGTTGGTCTGCCGGGACTTCCTGGATGACTCTTTTTTTCTAGCAGTTTTGAAACTTCTATGAGTGCTTGGTCCCTCAGATTGGGTGGAATATCTTGGAGGGATTTGCTTGACAGTAAGGGGGGGTTGAGAGAAAGGGATTTTGTAACCTCTGGATATAATTGACTGTACCCATTTGTCTTGCGTAAAACTTTGCCAGGCTTTTGGGTACAGTGAAAGTCTTCCCACGACTGCCTCCAGAGACGGGCAGCCGGGCAACCCTTCAGGAATGCTGGAAGGGCTTCTCAGAGAAGGATTCTCTGCTGCCCTGGTTCTGCGGACCCCCTCTGCCACGAGGGCAGCACCTGTTGTTGTTGTTTCCTCCTCTGCCCCTGGAGGAAAAATTGCTACGTGTGTCAGGCGGGGCTCCCTGGGATTTTTGAACCACATTTTTCCACTCTTCTGAGCCTTGGGGTATGGTCTGGAAGGAGTTGAAAAACGGACTCCCACAGCAGAGAGAGTCTTGCCTTCTTGTTCAAACCTAGTCAAAGTGTCTTTCACCTGTGGTCCAAAAAGAAAAGAACCATCAAAGGGGGTGTTGGTGAATGACGCTCTAAAGGGTTCTGTAAAATTACACAGTCGCATCCATGCATGTCTCCTAAGGGCCACGCCTGTACCTGCAGCTCTACTCGCACCATCGGCTGCATAGGAAATGAGCCTCATGGAGGAGTTGACTATAGAATTAAAGGTCACCAGCTGGGAAGCCACTTTAGCTTGAGCCCCTTCAGCTGATGGATCTTGAAGGGTATCTCCGAGCTCTTTAAGGAGATCCCTCTGAAGCCAGGTAAAATGACATAAGTAATTCAGTGACCTCATAGAAAAGGTCGCTGAAGCAAACATTCACTTCCCGTATCTATCCATAGTCCTAGACTCCTTGTTAGGAGGATGGACAGACGAAGAAGTTTCCGCTAACTCCTTTCTAGTGGCTGCTGCTACCACCATGGCATCCACAGGAACACCTTTGGTAAGGAACTGCTTATCAAGGGGTGCAGTGATAAACTTGCTAGGTCTCCTCGGGGTTGGTTCCACTGTACCCGGGGCTGACCAAGCCTTTCGAGCTACCACAGACATGAGTGGATCAAAAGGCGGAGAAACCCAGGAAGTGGAAGGTCGGGAACCAAACACATCCAGGAATACAGACTCATCCTCGGTAGGGGCTAGGGGATTCCAGTTCCCCCTCTGCTTAAGCATTTCGAGGATGTCCGAAAAGGAAACATCTTCAGAGGGGGATCTTGGGGACCCTTCCGAATCATCTAAGTCTGTATCTGAAGTGACAGACTCAAGGGAATCAATGTGCTTCCTCTTACACTTCTTCTTACAAGGGGGTTCCTCTGAATGATCAGGGGAGGCCAAGGAAGAAGAGGAAACACTCAATGGGGTGCCCTTGAGAGCCGGTTCCCCACGCTTGGGGTCTGGAGGAGGAGCAGAGGTTGTTGCAGGCACTACAGGAGCCGGTGGGGTCGATCGTGTGGCTGACTCAGAGGCCAGCACACTCATGATATCGAAGGCGTCCCTGCCATGATGCAGAGAAGGATCCGGTTCAGAGGAAATTGGAATCCTTCTCCTCCCAGAGGGAGATGGCTCCGAGGCCGATGTAGGAGCTAAACTCACCTGTGCTGAAGCTCCGAGAGGGAGAACGGGGTTGGACAAGGGTCCGATGCCACTCGCCCCCTTGGAGCCGACGAGGGAGTCTCGGCGCCCAGATCCCTCGACAGACGGTGCCATCGAAATAATTGGAGCCGACAGAACTGAACGAGAAATAGCTCAAAGGAGTCGGAGGAGGAACATCGATAGAAGTGAACGGAGCCAACACCTGTTGAGGAGGGCTGGACAAGATCTTGGCAAGTGCCTGTGACTTCAGCAACCTACTGACCACTCTCTCCACATTGTGATCCGAGAGCCTAGAGGACCGAGTGGAGTGGGAAGATCTGTGACTGCGCTCACTCTGAAGCAGGGGAGACCAAGGAGCCGAATGCATGGATTCCAGGGAAGGGGACCTTAACCTTCTGTGGCTTCGCAATGGCTCCGAAGATACTGATGGAGCCAATGGGGAGATAGTCTAAGTAGCAGGTAAAGTTTGAACCAATGATGGCTCCGAGCTGGGAGCCGACGATTTGGTCGGTTTGGGGGATTTCACAGGCTGAGTCTTGGCCAGTGAATCCTGGGGCTTTAAAAGACCCCTGAGAATAAGCTTATTCTTACGCTCCTGCTCCTCCTAGACTAAATGCATGGCATATAGAACAAGAGTCCTGCAGGTGCACTGCGCCTAAGCAATAGACACAAGAAGTGTGCACATCTGTCAGAGACATTTTCTGACAGCATAAGTCACACTTCTTGAATCCAGACACCTTGGATTCTTTAGACATATCCAACAAAATATCTCAAGAGATACTACACTGACCTTAGCCAAAAAGCTGATAAGCAAAAACAAAATACCACAACACAATATCAAAAAGGGAAAAAAACACACAGTATACTACAGCTAAGCTAAAGATTTTTTTTTTTTTTTTAAACTAGGAAGCCTCTAACTTAAACTGCTACCTAAAAGGATAGAGAGAGGGGGGAGGGGAAGAACTCTCTAAATTAAACGAGTTCTAAAGGGCAGGAAAGGAACTACAACAACACACTAAACTAACGACAATAGAATAAGACTAAAAGTTAACTACAGACTCTTAAGAGAAAAAGCTATTTCTGAAGAAAAAAGTTCTATAATAAAGTTATACAAGCCTGAGCCAGTAAAACGACACCTCGCAGCTGAAGTGGCAAATGAGATCTGGGTAGCTAGCGCTAGGCATCATGGGATAAGGGGTAGCCTTGAGCCAGTAAACAGCTCTCGAGCTATAGAAGATGGCCGATCCTCGGCTCCGATCCCAACCTGCAAGAACAAAGGTGAGATAGACAACTTAACATGCACTCTTCAGTCAGAAGATAAGGAGATTATAGCAATGGTATGCAGAAATTTACAAACAGGGACTATTTTATATCAGCAAGGCTCAAAACAATCAGATAGCAGAAAAGTTGTTAGACCAGTTTTACCAAATTTAAGAACACCACAAGAATAGGGGGACCAGTTTCAGAACAGATCAGAAAACAGTGACAGCAAATATACAAATTTATTTGTTTATTTCGCATTTGTTAACTGGGTTGGTCCAGCTGGGTAAGACTTTACCCTTTTTCAGTGGTGAACCGAGGGGAAAAGCCCCAAACAGACATACAAGTAGGGACAAGATTACAATATTACAGAGCAAAACAATGTCATGAATACAATGAATAAGAAAAATAATGTACTCCATGGAATTATAGGGTTCCTATCGCGTGATCAAAAATTGTAAACAGCGAACGCGTATTGAGCGAACCCGATTGGTCGAAACATCAAGGGCATAACAAGGAAATCGCCATAGGGAATACTTTCCCTTTACTTCAATGCAGTGTAATCTCAGAGTAAGAATATTTAAGTAGCGGAGGTGTGGGGGTCGCAATCCCCCACATGGGGGGTGCAGGGAAGCTTGCCCCCCACATGGGGGGTGAAGGGGTTTGCCCCCTGCCTATAGCATTTAGGGAAGTAGAGTTCTTTTATTTTTATTTTATTATATCTTCGAAATTTCAAACATCGCTCATATGGTGTTCGATGTTTGAAACTCTCGAAAATATAATATAATATATACACGAATTATACATAGCTTTATACATAAAAAAGTGTAATAATATGTTTGTAAAAGGAAAAACAACAATAAATCCAGGAGGTATGCACAGTAAGGGAATTAAGGTTATAGGTATTATTTTGAAAAGAAACATGGTATTATTAGCTTAGTGGCTAGACGGAGAATTGTGTGTGTGCAAGGGACCTCAGATCTGAGGATGAAACCAGTGCAGGAGTAAAAAAGTAGAGAAAAGTACTAGGGGCCTCAGATCAGTGGAATAAATGGTGAGAAGAAGAAAGTAGTAGAGGAGGGATGTAGTGATCTAGAGGGAGGGTGTAGAAGGGAGAGTAGTTGGACATAGTAAGTTATAGAAAGAGGAAAGGTCTTATAGATCAGACTTAGTGGTGAAGTGGGTATAGGGAGTGGGAGGGGTTAAGTAAGGTGATTACAGGTACATATAGGGTTGTAATGGAGATACAGTATCAAGTCATGTTTGAAGTTAGGAAGGGAGGTATGGCTTCTGATTTGGAGTGGAAGATTCCACTCCAAGGATAAATAATTCAGTCAAGTAAGTGTAAAAAGTGCAAGCAAAAATCTACTTTTCAGTGCTATATTTCCAGATTGTTTGAAAGGCACTCAGTCAAAACACAAGCAGATTCTAGCAATTATATCCTGGAATTTGCAAACAGGGGCTATTTTTATATCAGCAAGCCTTGAAACAATCAGATAACACAAAAACGGTTAGACAAGATTTGACAACTTTAAGAACTACAGGAATGGGATGGGACCAGTTCCAGAAAAGATCAGAAAATGGGAAACAATACTAGCAAATACATAAATAATTCAGTCAAGCAAAAATTAAGGCAGTGCAGAACTCTGAAAGTTAAAAAGTGCCAAAAAATATACTTATCAGCGCTATATTTCCAAATTGTTAGAGAAGCACTCTTTAGCTAGAACACAAGGAGATTCTAACAATGGTATGCAGGAATTTACAAACAGGGACTATTTTTATATTGCCAAGCATTAAAACAATCAGATAACACAAAAGTTTTACCAATTTTAAGAATGCCACAGGAATGGGAGGGGAGCAGTTGCAGAACAGAACAGAAAACAATGCCAGCAAATATAAAAATTATTCATTCAATCAAAAATTAAGAAAGTGCATCTCTGAAAAGTTAAAAAGTACCAAAAAATACACTTATCACTGTTTCATTTCCAGATTGTTTGAGAAGCACTCTTCAGTCAGAACATAAGGACATTCTAGTAATGAAACAATCAGATAACACAAAAGCTGTTAGACCAGTTTTACAGGAATGGGGGGAACAAGTTTCAAAACAGATCAGAAAACAGAAAACAATGCATGCAAATATATGAATAATTCAGTCAGGGAAAAATTAAGACAGTGCTGAACTCTGAAAAGTTAAAACGTGCCAAAAGATATACTTATCAGCGCTATATTTCCAGATTGCTTGAGAAGCACTCTTCAGTCAGAACAAAAGGACATTCTAGTAATGGTATGCAGAAATTTACAAACAGGGACTATTTTTATATCAGCAAGCTTTGAAACAATCAGATAGCACAAAAGCTGTTAGACCAGTTTTACCAAATTTAAGAAAAATGTCCAAATTCACAGGAATAGGGAGAACCAGTTTCAGAACAGATCAGAAAACAATGCCAGCAAGTATATAAATGTATTTATTTTGCATTTAACTGGGTTGGTCCAACTGGGTAAGAATTTACCCTTTTTCAGTGGAGACCCGAGGGGAACAGCCCCAAACAGACATACAAAGAGAGACAAGTTTACAATACTGCAAAGCAAAACAATGTCATGAATACAATGGATAAGAAAAATAATTTACTCCATGGAATTATACGCAGCTTTATATATAAAAAAAGTATAATAATAAGGTTGTAAAAGGTAAAACAACAACAATAAATCCAGGAGGTATGCAGTAGGGGAATTAAGGTTATAGGTATTATTTTCAAAAAAAAGCATGGTATTATTAGATTTGTGGCTAGAGAAGTGTGTATGTGCAGGGACCTCAGATTCTAGCAATGGTATGCAGGAATTTACAAACAGGGAAGATTTTTATACCAGCAAGCTTTGAAACAATCAGATAACACAAAAGCTGTTAGACCAGTTTTACCAACTTTAAGAGCACCACAGGAATAGAGGGGAACCAGTTTCAGAACAGATCAGAAAACATAAAACAATGCCAGCAAATATATAGATAATTCAGGCAAGCAAAAATAAAAACAGTGCACAACTCTGAAAAGTTAAAAAGTGCCAAAACATATATTTATCAGCACTATATTTCCAGATTGTATGAGAAGCACTCTTCAGTCAGAACATAAGGAGATTCTAGCAATGATATGCAGGAATTTA
This sequence comes from Protopterus annectens, assembly GCF_019279795.1. Classification (NCBI taxonomy): domain Eukaryota; kingdom Metazoa; phylum Chordata; order Ceratodontiformes; family Protopteridae; genus Protopterus; species Protopterus annectens. Next base: position 23,405,918 of record NC_056743.1, read on the forward strand.
CAAACAGGGACTAATTTTATATCAGCAAGCCTTGAAACAATCAGATAACAGATAAGTTGTTAAACCAGTTTTATCAACTTTTAGAACACCACAGGAATAGGGTGACCAGTTTTCAGAACAGATCAGAAAACAATGCCAGCAAATATATAAATAATTCAGTCAAGCAAAAATTAAGTAGTGCAGAACTCTTAAAAGTTAAAAAGTGCCAAAAAATATACTTATCAGCACTGTCTTTCCAGATTGTCTGAGAAGCACTCTTCAGTCAGAATACAAGAGATTCTAGCAATGGTATGCAGCAATTTACAAACAGGGACTACTTTTATATCAGCAAGCCTTGAAACAATCAGAGGGTCTATATTAAATCATCAAACACTTAGAAAAGCAAACTAAGATTTATTGACCCCGTGTAAGTGAAAGCTTACAAACTCGAATGCTTAGAACAGTGATTTTTTTCCAAGGGAAAAAAATCGCTGTTCCCCAAAAAAAAAAAAAAAAGAGAAAAACACTTACAACTGTGCCTCCCACACACACCCTACTTAAATATACCAACTCCATGATTGCACTACAGTGATGAAAACCATAAAGTAACGGACGCACCCAAGCGATTTCTTTCCAAGGGAAAGATTTTGCTTATGTGCCGCTTCATCATTTTGCCTTTTCATCTTTTCAAGTTCGACCAAAATGCATTCTTTCGAATGCATCTTCCGTCATCTAATAGGAACCCCAATCAGATAACACAAAAGCTGTTAAACCAGTTTTACCAACTTTAAGAACACAACAGGAATAGGGAGGATCAGTTTCAGAAAAGATCAGAAAACAATGCCAGCAAATATATAAATATTTCAGTCGAACATAAATTAAGACAGTGCAGAACTCTGAAAAATTAAAAGTGGCAAAAAATGCACTTAGCACTATATTTCCAGATTCTTTGAGACACACTCGTTAGTCAGAAGACAAGGAGATTATAGCAATGGTATGCAGGAATTTACAAACAGGGACTATTTTTATATCACCAAGCCTTGAAACAATCAGATAACACAAAAGCTGTTAGACCAGTTTTACCAACTTTAAGAACACCAGAGGAATAGAAGGGAACCAATTTCCGAACAAATCAGAAAACAGAAAACAATGCCAGCAACTAATTCAGTCAACCAAAAAATAAGCCAGTGCAGAACTCTGAAAAGTTGAAAAGTGCCAAAAAATATACTTATCAGCACGATAGTTCCAGATTGTTTGAGAAGCACTCTTCAGTCAGAACACAAGGAGATTCTACCAATGGTATGCAGAAATTTACAAACAGGGGCTATTTTTATATCAGCAAGCCTTGAAACAATCTGATAACACAAAAGGTGTTAGATCAGTTTTACCAACTTGAAGAACAACAAAGGAATAGAGGGCAATCAGTTTCAGAACGGATCAGAAACTAGAAAACAATGCCAGCAAATATATAAATAATTCAGTCAAGCAAACATTAAGACAGTGCAGATCTCTGAAAAGTTAAAAAGTGCCAAAGAATATACTTATCAGCACTATATTTCCAGATTGTTTGAGAAGCCCTCTTCAGTCGACACATAAGGAGATTCTAGCAATGGTATGCAGGAATTTACAAACAGGGATTATTTTTATATCAGCAAGCCTTGAAACAATCAGATAACACAAAAGCTGTTAGACCAACTTTACCAAGCTTAAGAACACCACAGAAAGAGGGAAGGGTACTAGTTTCAGAACAGATCAGAAAACAGAAAACAATGCCAGCAAATATATAAATAATTCAGTCAAGCAAAAATTAAGACAGAGTAGAACTCTGAAAAGTTATAAAGTGCCAAAAAATATACTTAGCACTATATTTCCTGACTGTTTGAGAAGCACTCTTCAGTCAGAACACAAAGAGATTCTAGCAATGGTATACAGGAATTTACAAACAGGGACTATTTTATGTCAGCAAGCCTTCAAACAATCAGATAACAGAAAAGCTGTTAGACCAGTTTTGCCAACTTTAAGAACACCACAGGAACTAGGGGAACTAATTTAAAAAATGATCAGAAAACAATGTCAGCAAATATATAAATAATTCAATCAAAAATTAAAACAGTGCAGAACTCTGAAAAGTAAAAAGTGCCAAAACATAAACTTATCAGTGCTATATTTCCAGAGTGTTTGAGAAGCACTCCAATCAGAACACAAGGAAATTCTAGCACAAGCAGATGCATAATATTAACTAAGAAACACTAGAGAGAATGTATTTTAGTGTTGAACAGCAGCCCTTAAAGCAGTTTGAAAATGCAAGTTTAAACTTTAAAGAAGTGCACAAAAATAAATAAGTAAATACATAAATAAGTAGCACAGTAGACTTTCATAGTATAATGAAAATGTTGTGTGCCTCGCCAAGGATGGCTTCAGATGTTAGCAAAGTCTCTGGTGACATTGCCAAGTGATAAGCACCTCTGGCTAAATGAGCAAATACAAAAAAATTGAAGGCTTGAGTAAAATAAAAAAAAATGAGTTTTACACTAACTATACCCTAAGACCAATCAGGTAAGTCTAAAATGAGTTTTCCACTAGCAATTCCCAGCTCAGATAGGTGAAATCAGCCCTCTCTTGCCACAAGAGTGCAGACTTTAAAATGACTGGTTTGGAGCCCAAGTGTTAAGGACCCACCGATGACTAATGTTAGTTGTGTAAAATCTTACCATAACCATAGATGTCCTTCTCTTCCATGTTGCAGTGTTCATGACATGAGAGATTCTCTGCCTAGACAGTTTGAATGTCCACCCAGTATACAAATGACCTTTACTACCGCCAGGTGAGTGGGACATCACAAGAAGGCAGCAGGGAGCATAAGTCATAACAGTGACGTCCGCACGTACTATCTTCAGAACTTAATGCCACAGTCAGAACACCGGTCCAAGGATATGGAGAGGCAAACTATCCCTCAGAGAAATACAAGGACCAAGGAGGAAGGAGGGTGGGATAGAATACTGCAACATGGAAGAGATGGAGATCTATGGTTATGGTAGGATTTTGCACAACTGTTCTATGTCCTTCTGTTCCAGTGATGCAGTATTCATAAGAAGAAGAGTATCACAGGGCATGAAAGGGAAAGGGAGGATGGAACAGAGGAACTCTCCACAAAACCATGCAAGATTGCCCTGGCAAACCCTGCTCAGGATCTGGAGATGCTATCCTGCTTGTAAAGTTTGGTAAACGTGCGGACAGAAGACCATATAGCTGTCTCCAAAATGGAAGCAGTGTCCATCCCCTTGAAAAAGGTCTCAAATGAAGCAATCGCCATAGTGGAATTAGCTTTCACTGAGGAAGAAAGAATTTTACCATGGAAAACATAGCAGAATGAAATGGCTTTAGAAATCCATGAAGAAATAGTCTGTTTTGCCACAGGCTTTCCCAGTGCCCTGAGGTGAATGGAAACAAAAAGTTGCTTGGATTTCCTAAAAGAATTGGTTTTATCCAGGTAAAATCCGAGTTGTCTATACACATCCAAAGTATGTAACACTCTTTCACTGGAAGTTTGAGGTGAAGGAAAGAAGGTAGATAAATTAATAGACTGGTGAAGGGACAAATCATTAACCATCTTGGGCATGAAACAGGGGTTAGTATACAAAGAGACCTTATATTTTGTGGAAAATGAGGAAAGGTTGAGATACCAATAAAGCATGGAGTTCAGCGACTCACCTAGTACAAATGATGGCCACCACCAGCATAGTCTTCCAAGTGCAATGCTTTAAGGAAGTAGTGACAGCAGGCTCAAAGGGGGCTTGGGTGAGTTTTTTTAGTACAAGATTCAAATCCCAGGGTAGACCAACAGGTTTCCAGGGAGGTCTAATATGAAGGATGTCTTTAAGAAAAAGCTTAATCTCTAGCTTAGAGACTAAGGGAGGGGACAGAAGCATACATGGAGAAATGGCAGAAAAGTTGGCTTTTACAGAAGAATAAGCCAATCTGGCCTTAAGCAGCTCACACAAGTAAGACAGAACTAGTGGGATATCCACTGAAAATGGATCTAGCTGTTTCTTTAGACACCATATGGAGAACCTCTTCCATTTGGACATGTAGGATCTCCTAGTATTAGGTTTCCTGCCCTCCTACAGGAAGGACTACAAGCATGACCTCAGAGGAAAAGTGTCAAAAAGGTATCAGAAGTCTATCACCCAAAGATTAGGGTCAGGGTTAAGTGTGGGTGAATGAGTGATCCCTTGTCTCGTGTGAGGAGGTCCACCCTGTGAGGTAACTTCTGATGATTCCCTTGGCTAAATACAGAAGAAGAGGGAACCATTGCTGTCTTGGCCAAAAGGGGTCACCAACAAGATTTTTGGTTTGTCCTGCTGAATCTTCAGTAGAACTTTCTGAATAATGGGGAAAGGGGGGAATGCATAAAGAAGCATCTACTTCCAAGATATTGAAAGGGTGTCCAGCTTCCATACCGCAGGACCTGGCACTCTAGCACACAATTGTAGAAGTTGTCTGTTCAGCCGGGAGGCAAAAAGATGAGGTGTACCCCAACGGTGGAGAATGTCCAGAAACACATCCCCGTGGAACATCCTTTCATGGGATTGAGTCATGGATCTGCAGAGAGGGTCTGCCAGAACATTTTGAGCTGAAGCAATGTAAACTGCTTGTAAAGTGACTTTTAATTGGGAAACAATATCCCAAGTCTAAAGAGCCAACTTGCAAAGCAGATAAGACTTTGTTCCCCCCATTTGTTCACATATCAAAGGACTGTGGTGCTATCTATGAACAGCTTCAGGGGGCCTGGGCAAAGAGAAGAATGGAAAGCTTGCAGAGCAAAAATCAAAGCCCTAACTTCTTTGATGTTTGTGTGTTCTTTCCTTATAGAGGGGGACCAAAGACCCTAGGCCTTCAGGTTTCCCAAGGTTGCTTTCCACCCCAGGTCTGAGGCATCTGTGAACAGCTCCTGCATACGAAAAGGAGGCTGCAGAGGGAGGCCTGTATTCATGAATTTGCTGAATCCACCACTGCAGTTCTTTCTTCAGATAAGGAAGAACAAAATCTAGGGGATGTGTATGCTGGGACCAGAGAGATTTCAGATACTACTGGAATTTCCTCATGTGTAGTTAGGCCAAGAGTAGCATGGGAATAATGGATGCCATGAATCAGAAGTCTGAGAAACTCCCTGGCTGTCAAAGAAGTGAGTGGTAGGAGTTGGTGAAAGTAGGCTAAAAGAGACTGCACTTTCTGAAGGTACAGAAATGTCATCATAAGATATGTCCTTATCCTGCATGCCAGGAAAACCTGGTCCTGAGAAGATGTGAGGGAGGATTTCTTGTTACTGACAGCGAACCCCAGGTTTAGAAACAGCTGATGGCTGTGGGGAGACTCACCAGCAACATTACTAGATGAGTTTCTTGAATGAGCACGTCATCCAGGTAAGGACAAACATGGATTCCTTGAAGTCTGCAAAAGGCAATAACAGGAGCCAAACATTTTGCAAATACCCTTGGGGCTATGGAGAGTCCAATGGGCAAAGCATAAAACTGAAAATGAAATGAAGCAACAGAACAAAATACAGATTTCCTGAAAAGGGGATGAATGGGGATTTAAAGAAAAACATCTTTGATATCCATGGAATCCAGAAAGGCCTAAGGCAGTAAAAGTGGGAACAACATTTGGAGGGACAGCATGCAGAAGATGTGAACTTGAAGAAAGAGGATGAGGTGAGACAGGTCTAGGATGGGTTTCCATGGGCCATCCTTCCTGGGAACTAGAAATATTTTTGAGTAAAAACCCCTTCCTCTTTGCTGAGATGGGACTTTCTGAATGGTTCCCTGTAAAACCAAGTCCTGAAGTACCAGAGGGTAAAGAGAAAGCTGGTCTTGAGGGGGTTAAGGGATACCCAAGAAGGGGGGAAGGGACTTCCAAATCATCTAATATCCATTTTGGACAACTGAAAGCACCCATTTGAAGTAATGTTTGTCCAAGAAGAAAGGGAGTGAGACAGGCACTAGGAAAGAGGAATATTTGTAAGACTAGGCACGTAGTCACAGACTATGTGTTTTTTTTCTGGAAAGGAGGGCTTTTGAGTAGTTGCAGGCTGAGTCCTGCAAGAGCTTTGTTTGCATCTCCCTTTCTTGGAAGTGGAAGGAGGGGTACATGAGTGTTTCCTCACAAAATGTGCCTTGGAAGGATAATTCCTGTAGTACTTAGGAACTGGGGGCACAAATACATGCTTACGTTCCTGTAACTCCTTCCCTTTTTCTTGAAGGGATTTGAAAAGGGCAGCAGCATTAACTCCAAAGAGAGCTAAATTACCAAGAGGAACATCCACAAGTTTTCTATTGATATCATCAGGCAAGAGCTGTAATCTCAACTAAAAATATGTTCCAAGGACTGAGCCACATGTAGCTGATCTGGTAGATACTTCACCTGCGTCATAGCTGCACTTTATTGAATTATTACTCACCTGGGAAGAGGCTATCAAGAGGGAGGAGAGCTGAACCTTAACTGCAGAGTCTGGAAGGTCTGACAGTAGCTGTAAAGCCTGAGACAGCAAGACCAAAACATATTTGGACATATGTGTTTGGTAATTAATGGCACTGAAGGCCAGTGTAGATCAAGTATAGACTTTTTTACCTAGTCTCTCCATCATCTCACTGTCTTTATCAGATGGAAGTAAGGAAGTGAAAGCCAAAAGTTTAGAAGGTCTATCTGCAGACACAGATATAACAGCAGGATCTGCAAGTGGACATTTAAAAAGAAAGTTGCTGTCCTCTGGCACCTTGTCAAATCTATCTGGCGTTTTTGGGGCATTGGGTTGAGAGTCAGGTGCGTTAGATGCTGCAAAAAGGCAGGCAACACAGGGGGTATAGCAGAAGGGGAAGCAGGGTCAATCTGTAAGAGATCATAGAACCTCTTCTGCACCTCTGAGACTTGAGAGCAGTCACATTTAAAGAAGTTTCTCATCCTAGAAATGGTTTCTGCTAAAGAGATGTCCTCCTCACAGACGTCAGTACTATGACTCTACTTCAGGGGAAGCATAACTCAAAGGAGAAGCAATCTTGGGTGGAATAGGTAAGACACTCATCTGAAGAGACAACTTCCTCTTCAGAAGACTCCTGCTCCAAAGAAGAGCTTCTTGGAATTTAAGTGGGAGATACGAGGGGATGATAAACACCAGAGGAAGGTCTCAAAGCCATAAAGGCATTAAGAATGCCTTGAGAAAAGGGCTGCCAGTCTGCAGTAGGGTCCCAAGGAGGTGAAACATGATTTAGGTGTTGTATCCTTTTAAGAGGAGTATCTGCTTTAGGCTGAGAGGAAGGGACTGATGTAAGCCTACCCTTTGGCACAGACGTCAGACACTCTTCACTGGCTATGTAAAGTGAAGTACTTCGAGGTGCATCCGAACAGATGAGCCATTGTTCCCCATTACCATCCTGACCGGACATCTGCAAAACTTCTGTAGATGTGCTAATGGCAATTTCTTTAGAGGCTTCCAAAGCAGTACCCACTGTAGGAAAGAGCCAGCAATCACACGGACTTCCTGGCCTTCATCAGCCTTGAAAGGGATGTCTAGATTCAGAGGCACAGCCAAAGATTCAGGCCTAAGTTTTTTGACCTTCTTCTTTGGAGGCTCACCGGACGTACTCGAAGTACCCTCCATAGCAAGCACTAGTCATTTTAAGTCTCTAGTTCTCCAGAAAAATGTATAATGCAGATAGACAGTTGCAGTGTGTCTTAGGGACAAATGCTTGACAAATCACACATGCCTTACAATTGTGTGCAGACCCTAGACAGAACAGGCACTGGTCATGATTATCTTTGTGTGGAATCTGTTTTCATAACGGCAGATGCCTTTCCTTGGATGACATGAACTTCAAAAAACATGCAGCAGCAAAAAATGAATACAAGAAAAAAACCTCAATAGGGCACTTACCTGAAAACGGTTTGCTATCATTTTTTCGAATGACAATCGGACGCCTGTTATGATTCCAAATGTCAGAATGTCGTTCATTAAATGCAGAATGAATTGAAAAATCAAACACACTTATGTGAATGCAATAGTGTATTCGGCTTTAAGAGTTCGACAAACTGTACGGAGATCGCAGTACAGTGAGATTTGGAAAGTCATCCATATCCCCACTGTAGGGAGATGTCAGAGTTGGAATATATTGTTAGCAGGGGGTGTGGGGGCGCCCCCCTGCAAAAACATAATGCGTTGTATAGGAGTTTCATTTACATGAGCTGCTATACGACTATCATGTGATGTTTTCAAACACAATGTCGAATCTGCTGCGTCAATCAGCTGATTCAACATTGCAATGTGTTCGTGATTCTGTTTTTGATGTTTTACTTCAAAATTGCGAATGGAAATTGTTTTGCCTTTCACAATTTTGATAGAAAACCTCTGAAAACAGCAACCACTCGGAGATCAGGCAAACAAGAGAAGATGGCATTGGGACCAGCGGCATAGAAGTCTTGAGGATGGTACATGCAGACATCATTTTTATATCTTAGGCTCCCTGCTGCCTTCATGTAGTAAAAGTCTTTTGTATACTGGTCAGATGTTTGGATCACCTAGGAGGACAATTCCTCATGTAATGAATACTGCAACATACGAATAGAAGGACATCTAATAAAATCTAGAAGCAATGTATTTCAGTACAGAACAGCTCTTACACAGTTTGAAAATGCAACTTCAAAATTTAAGGAAGTACAAGAAAAACAATAAATAGCATTGTAAACTTTCACTGTATAATAAAAATAAGCAATGCAAGTGCAAGCTGACACTTAATTTAATCTGTCTTGCTAGAAAAATCTCTTAAAGTCTCTGGCGGTGTGGCCAAGAGACGAGTATCTCTGGATGAAGGAGTGAGCCAAGACTTGAACAGAAGTGAGGCCTACATACAATCAGAAAAAAGCAAGTTTTACACTAACTACTAAGTTATTAAGTTAGTGATGTTAGAATATCCACTTGTGCTTAGAAAGAGAAATGCATCATTTATTTCCAATTAGCTAAAAAAGAGAAACATAAAAAATGGAAGGGCTCAGGCCATCTCAAAAGCTTGAGTAATTGTAAAGTCTATGTTGGTCCAACAAATGGCATTACAGCTTATGCTTGTTCCAGCATCGTTATGTTTTCATTTGGTGAACCATTCCAGTATTGCTTAATTATTTTTTAGATAAAGAATTAAAATAAAATGAAAGGAACCTAGAGTTTATGGAAAACAAGGATGGTTTATTAAAATATAAACAGGGAAAGATTACTAATATTGTGGAGAAATATGTACGACAGATGTATGAGTGAAATAGAAAAATACCTTCTAATTACTGATAAATGAAGGGAAGGCAGAACCTGCACTTGGATCAGATAGTTTAGGGTATGATTTTTATAAGGAAATACTGATTTAGAAAAGGAGGGATTTTGGGGAGAAATAAATAAATTAATAAAAGAGGGAATAAAATATGAAATTAATGAAGGAGAAATAAGGTTTATTAGGAAAAAAGACAAAAAGAAAAAAAATGGAGGCCAGTAACATGTAACTGAATACAGATTATAATTTGTTTATGAAAATTATTGAGAAAAGTATGACAGGAAGAGCTGAAATAAAAACTGCTGGCATATACGGAGTCAGAAAAAAAATGTAATTGAAATGCTTGCAATAATAAAAGTAGTAATAGAAAATATTGGAAATGGCAAACATGAAACAAAAAGTATGGCTTTAAAAGAATATGGTACTGCAAAGAAGATGTTAATAGAAAGTCAGCTTATGAAGCACCTTGGATGACCATAATGGTGAATAGATGGCTAGGAAAAAAGACTAAGACAGAAAGGGGACTAAGACAAAAATGTTCAATCAGTGTTTGGCTATTAAACTTTGGACTCTGTTATAAGCACACTAAACCATATAGGCACCTCACCTCCCAACACACTTGATTATGCATCCATTAAACATGGAACCTATGCATCTGTCCTTTTATGCAGACTGTTGTACAAAAAATCTGGTCTCTATGGCTAAGTGTAATGTATGTGATTCATATTATATAGGGGAGACAAACTGTATATTTAAGGGCAGGATTCTGCAGCATCAGAGTGATATACAAAATAATAAACTAACAAATGCATTAGCGAAACATGTATCTGAAGCTAGTATGAGTCACAGTTTTAAGTTCTTGGTACTACAGAAATTAAATGAAAGTTTAAGGGAAGGGGATTTGAGCAATGAGATTGAACTTGCAGAGTTAAAATGGATTGTCAACTTTAAAGCATATGTGCCACCTGGTTTGAATAGTGCTGTTGCTTTAAAGCCTCTCCTAAAGAAGAGAGGCTTAGTACACTGATAAGTGTTAACACCTAACAATTTTAATTGTTTTTAATTAATTGGAAGCTTTTTGTATTTAAAGGCCTGCGCTTTCACAATTGCTCGCTTCTTCAGACCTTAAGCAGTATGAGAAAACTCTCATACTGTTTGTTAAGGTCTGAAGAAGCGAGCAATTGTGAAAGCGCTTACCTGTTTTTATTTGTTTTTATCCGTTTTTTGGAATTAAAGTGTTCTTACTCTCAGCATTGGGCATCTTTTCTTTTGCTGAACTTTGTGGATATCCTAGATTTCACTACGTTCTCTTGTTGCAATTACTATTATCTTAGTATTGTTAATAAAAAAGCATGGATGAGAGAACTGTTTTTACAGGGGAGAGGAGGTTTATATTTAAATAAAAAAGAGCAAAGGATCTGGAGAACTGCTGCAGATGATAGTTGTTTTTTTTCACAAGAAATGAAGCTAATGTATGAGGTTTGAGATTTGGAAAATATCAGGTAGTGGTAGAACAATGGAGAGAATTGCTGAAAAAAAGCATAAGATGATTAAGGTGATTTATAAATGTTTCCTAGTTTTATGGAAAAAAATAATTATTACAATTTTGTTTTACTTCTTATAGCATGAGAGAGTAAATCCAGTCAAAAGGGAACAGTATATAATGTGAAAGAAAATGGGGCTGAATTTAATAAATCAAGTTGTTCTTCAAGCTTTAATGCATTTACTTTGAGTGTTAAAAATGGTACATGAAAAAATAATTATTTTGACAGCAACGTTATTGTTTAAAATATGATTATATATGTAAAGAAATAAAGTAAAAGAAAGGGAAAGAGGAATGTGAAAATATGGATAGCAAAGAGAAGGAAAGCAAAAATAAAGAAGTGGAAAACAGAAGTTATGTATCCACCTTAACAATGCACCTGTGTTGTCTTTTTTGTCCTTCCTCAACTGATGGGTCTTGAATCTGACCTCAGATAGAACTTCAGCCATTTATAAAGAATTTGGCTCCATAGCTCAAGCTCTTCCATTTACCCATAATTCTCCTCTTTAGCTCGAATTCCCTCAGATTGAGTTTGCCCTCTATTCAGCCTATAATACTGCCAACAGCACAAAAGTGACTAATAATCCTGTATAATTACAAATAAAATTCCAGTTAGAGACTTCCAAGATGGCTGTACATTGAGTAACAGCTGATTTCTAGATCTCCCAGTGTGAAAACAGAAACTCAGCAGAGAAGGCCAGTAGACTTGTATTTATGGGCAAATTTCACCAATCGGCTAGTAAGTGCACTGCCTGCATGCCAGGAATAAAGAAATACATCTACAAAAAGTAAGAAGAAACACCAAGTGGGGAAAGTTCTGCAGCTGTTCAGCAAAAAGCAATGTTATCTTCAGGAATGGCTTCCAGAAACCTACAAGAAGATACAAGACAACTGCATACAGACCTGTTTAAAACACACAAAACACTGAGGGAGTATATCAACACAAACAACAAAAGGCTGGAAAAAAATTCAAGAAGCTTTAAACAGATATTCAGATGAGACGATGCTGTTGTGTCTTTCAGCTTTTCCCGGTTAGGGGTCGCCACAGTGGAACTCCGGTCCACTAATGATTGGCAGTAGATTTTTACGTGCCAACTTGCCAGCTCTGATGCACAACCTTCAACGAAGGTACGCCCATTCACGCATGTCTCCACACAGAAGATGCTTTAGCTGAGAATCGAACAGGACAACATCTTACTGTGAGGCGACAACGCTACCGCAGCACCACCACTGCAGTATTCAGATGAGATGATAAAGCTGCAAAAACCAGAGGTCGAAATTAACAAAAGGCTGGCTGAATATGAGACTGCTCAGGAAAAGATGATTAAAAAAATAATAAAATTAAAGGACAGAGCACATAGGGAAAACCTGAGATTTTCAGCTATACCAGAGAAGCTGGAAGGAACAGACTGCATTAATTTTATGAAAGCACAAATAAGCAACTGGACTGGTATTCCACAGCAGCAGATGTTAGTTGATCGGGCACATTGTGTGTATGTTCCAAACCTGGCTATAACAAAGCAACCTAGACCTTTAATGGTAAAGATGTGATATTACGAGCATAAGGAGTTGATTCTGACAAAACTGTGGGAGAAGGACAAAGTACTAAAACTGAGAGTGTTTGTGGAGAATGATTAGCAAATTTATTCCACTATTCAGGCAATGTTGAGATGCAGGTATGAGACTCAAACTGCTATACCCAGCTGTCTTCAAGGTATTCTTCCATGGAGGGGCAAAATCATTTTTTGATGAAGTACATGCTAAGGAGGAAATACAGAAGTTTATCCAACAAAAAGTAAGCTGTGAAACAGAAGGAGATTCTGCTTCTTGTTCTCCTGGTAATAAAGACCACATAGGGACTTGTACTTGGGGAAACCTTTTCAAAATGTTCAATGGAAAATGTTGGAGAGAAGGAAGAGAGCACAAGGGGACAGTGTGTTGGAAATGAAGCATGGACAGGATTTTGAGATGAACAGTAATAAAACCAGTATCTTAATATGGGATTACAATGCAATAATTATATTTGTGAAATAAAACAAGAAAATCTGGAAATAATGGACTTTTTTAGAATTTGCTAGACTTGTGGGGGACTCTAAAGCATATGCACTACTTCATGTCATTTATGTTTGGAAACGTGCTTTGGGGAGGGGAAGAGCAGGGAAAAAGTTAACTGCAAGTAAAGATTTTTTTTCTTAAATAGTACCAATTTTGTGATGTGGTAATCTTTACGTTATAAAGTTTTTTCCAGTTATTTTTAGATGTAATGGGGATTGTAAACATGTGCTGCTGTTTCCCCCCCCTTTCTTCTTCCCTTCTCTCTTTCTTCTTTACTGTTAAAAAATGTAGGCACTGCAATATATAAAAAAAGCCTGGTTAAAAACATGATAAATGAAAAATTAATGCGATTTTTGTCATTCTTGCATGGGGAAATTAGTAGATTAAAGACATAAGTTTAGTTTAGTAACAAGTTTTGAGAGAGAGGAAGTAAATGAAAAAGAACACTGAATATTATGAGGCTTTTCTAGCAAATACATGTACGCTCAATAATTAGAAGTTATGTACCTACCATAACGTTCCATGTTAGTTGTCTTCTCTCGCCTTCTTTCTTGCTGGATGGGTTCGGAGCCGATCCTCGGCTCCGACTCGGCACTTGCTTAGCTTGAGAACTCCTTTTACCAGCTCGAGGCAACCCTATATCCCATGATGCAAGGCGGGACTACCTCAGATCTCGTTTGGTAGCTATAATACCCTGCTAAAAGAAAGACTAACCTAGTAGAACTAGGAAACAAGTTCTTAACAAATAGACTCTTCTATTGAAGACTCAGGAGAGAAAAACCTGAGAAAGAGAAACCCTTCAAGATCTGTCCAGGCCAGGGGGAAGGAGGGAGGGACGCAAGAAAGAAGGCGAGAGAAGACAACTAACATGGAACGTTATGGTAGGTACATAACTTCTAAATGTTAAGTTGTCAATCTCGCCTTCATTCTTGCTGGATGGGACCGCCCCTAGCACCTGTATCCCGGGTGGCTCAATGGAACAGACTCTTGAGAACTGTGGAACCAAAACTGGCTCTGTCCCTGGAGGCCAAATCTAATTTGTAATGAGAGACAAAGGTATGAGGAGTGGCCCAAGTAGCTGCTGCACAAATGGTATCAATTGGTAGCCTATCCTGAAAGGCTGTAGAAGTGGATAGGCTCCTGGTTGAGTGTGCCTTCGGTTTAGAGGGTAGTTGCTTGCCTCTGAGCGAATACACGTAAGAAATGGTGGAAGATAACCATCTGGATAAGGTCACTTTAGATACAGGGAGACCTTTCCTGTTTTCTGCATAGGAGACAAATAATTGGTCTGATTTCCTGAATTGTTTAGTTATATGCAAATAATACCTGAGCTGACGATGGACATCCAAAAAATGAAGCTTTTGTTCAGCTTTGTCAGAATAATTTGGGAAAAAAACTGGTAGATCGATGGATTGATTAATATTAGTTTGAGAAACAACTTTGGGGAGGAAAGATGGATTTGTTTCTCAAGGATACCCTGTCCTTGTGAAAAACCAAGTAAGGGGAACGGATGCAGAGAGCTTGAATCTCGGATACCCTTCTTGCTGAAGTGACAGCCAGTAAGAATATAGTTTTCCAGGTCAATAACTTCAAGGAGCATGAAGCAGACGGTTCGAAGGGTGGTAAAATCAAGGATGCTAACAATACATTCAGATCCCATTGTGGAGGAGGATGTTTTATTGGAGGCTTAAGGAGAAAGACTCCTCTCAGAAAGGCTTTGCATAGTCTATGTGACATAATGTTACGATCTTGCAAGCCAACATGATATTTGGAAATAGCCACCAATTGAACTTTGACTGTTGATGAAGAAGATCCTGACTGAAAAACTTCAGCCAGAAAATCTAAAACAGAATGCACAGGTGCAGTAAAGGGATCAATGTGCCTGGAGTTTGCCCAAAGGGAAAAACGTCGCCACTTGCTAGCATAAACCGTTCTGGTGGACGACTTCAAAGAAGCTATCAAGATATCTCTGACAGGATCAGAGATCATAGGAAGCCTGGCTAGGGAAGGAAGTGGAGCAACCAAGCAGTGAGGTTGAGAGAACGAATGGCCCGGTGCTGTTGACCCGATTGGTGGATCAAAAGATCCGGAACTGGGTCCAGATGCCAAGGCTGCACCAGGAGATGACAATGCAGAGTCGGAAACCAAATTTGTCGAGGCCAGTAAGGGGCAATGAGAATCAACTTGGCCCTCAAAACGGTAGCTTTCTGAATGACTTGTGGAATTAAGGGGAAAGGAGGAAAGGCGTACAGAAGTCCCCGGGGCCAATCCTGGGTTAGAGAGTCTCTCAGGGGTTGGCCTGGTAAGGGAAAGAGGGTGAAGAAGTCGGGGCATTTGTTGTTTTGGGGTGTAGCAAAAAGATCGCAACAAGGGGTGCCCCACTTCAGAAATATCTGGTCCACTATTGATTGATTGAGAGACCACTCGTGAGGCATGAGAATGGCTCTGCTCAGCCTGTCTGCTAAGAGGTTGGACTTGCCGGGGATGTGCGTTGCTATCAGAAACCGATGAGAGGAGATTGCCCATTGCCAAAGTCTGAGAGCTTCTCGACACAAAGGATAGGACCTGGTCCCGCCCTGCTTGTTGATGTACCAGACCACAGACATGTTGTCCGTTTGAACTGCAATAGTCCCCGCGGGAAGAAAGTCGTTGAGGGCTTGCAAAGTTAAAAGCACCGCTCTCATCTCCAGGACATTTATGTGCAGATGGTATTCTATGGGTTGCCACGTCCCGTGAACCATCCTGCCCTGATAATGCCCCCCCCACCCGATCAGAGAGGCATCCGTAGTGACTGTGGCAACCGGAGGAGGGGGAACAAATGGTCGGCCCTGATGAAGAAGAGGGGAAGATATCCACCAGGTTAGATGAGTCCTGCACGATTTTGTAACTAAGATTTCGTCTCTCATAGGAAGGCTCTGGAACGACCACTGAGTGAATAACATCCACTGCAGAAGACGCATGTGGAAGCGAGCCAATGGTAGAAGAACAATGGCCGCAGCCATAAGACCTAGAACTTTCAGAATCGATCTGGCTTTGACTTTGCTGCTCTGCAATAAAATCCGAACGTATTTTTGGAAGTCCAGAATTCTCTGATCTGTTAGTCTGGCTAACAAACTGACGGTGTTTAATTCTGCGCCTATAAAGGTGATAGATTGGCAAGGCAGCAGAGAAGATTTTTCGAAATTCACTGATATTCCCAACCTTTTGCAAAGCTGCAGAGTGTAGTCTCTGCTCTGAAGAAGCTGATGCTTGGTGGTGGCGGAGAGGAGCCAGTCTAAATAAGGAAACACCTGGAATCCTTGACGTCTCAGATGAGCTGTGACCACTGCCATGCATTTGGTAAACACTCTGGGGGCTGAAGTGAGGCCAAAGGGCAGGGCTCTGAATTGATAATGACTGGTCCCTAGCCGAAAGCGGAGAAACCTCCTGGAGCGCCTGTGTATCTTTATGTGATAGTACGCGTCCTGAAGGTCTATCGAGCACATCCAGTTGTCCTTGCCCAGAAAGGGCAGAATGGACTGAAGCGTGACCATCCGGAATCTTGCCTTCTTGACAAATCTGTTTAGATTGCTCAGGTCTAAAATTGGTCTCCAATCTCCTGTCCTTTTGGGGACCAAAAAGAATCTCGAGTAGACGCCGGATCCTACTTGGTCTGCTGGAACAGTCTGGACGGCTCTTTTTTCTAGGAGCTTTGAAACCTCCTGTTCTGCCAAATCCCTTTGACTGGGTGAGATGTCTGGAAGGGATTGGTGAGGTACGGGATACCTTTCGAAGGGGATTTTGTAACCCTCGGATATGATCGACTGTACCCACATATCTTGTGAAAGGGAACGCCAGGCTACTGGGTACGGCGAAATCCTTCCCCCGACTGCCTCCAAGGGTGGACAGCTCAGGGATGCTGAAAGGGCTTCTCAGGAAGAGACTCCCTGTTGCCCTGGTTCTGAGGACCCCCTCTGCCTCTAGGGCGGCGTCTATTATTGTTACCCCCTCTGCCTCTGGGGGTAAACTGACCACGCGTGTCCGGCGCTGCTCCTTGGGCTTTACGGAACCACATCTTTCCTCCTTTCTCACCCTTGGGATAGGGTCTAGAAGGGGTGGAAAAATGGACTCCAACGGCAGAAAGAGTTTTGCCATCTTGCTCACACCTGGTCAAGGTTTCCTTCACCTGAGGTCCGAACAAAGCCGAACCGTCAAAGGGGGTATTGGTGAAGGACGCCTTAAAGGGGTCCGCAAAATTACAAAGCCGCATCCAGGCTTGACGTCTAAGAGCCACTCCTGTGCCTGCGGCTCTGCTCGCTCCATCGGCTGCATAGGATATGAGCCGCATGGAGGAGTTGGTTAAAGAATTTAGGATTGCTAGCTGTGAGGCAATCTTGTCTTGAGCCCCAGCAGCTGAAGGATCCTGAACCACTTCACCTAGTTCCTTGAGAATATCTCTTTGAAGTCTGGTGAAATGACAAAGGTAGTTCAGCGAACGCATAGCAAAGGTCGCTGAAGAAAACATCCGCTTGCCATACCTGTCCATGGTCCTAGAATCTTTGTTAGGAGGATGGACAGGCACTGAAGGATCCGCAGTTCCTTCTTGGTGGCCGCCACCACCATAGCATCCACAGAGACGCCCTTAGAAAGAAACTGCTTGTCTGAAGGGGCCGTAATAAATTTGGATGGTCTCCTGGGGACGGTTCCACAGAATCTGGAGCTGCCACGCCTTCCGAGCCACTACCTGCATAAGTGGGTCGAAAGGCGGAGACACCCAGGAGGTGGAGGGTCGGGATCCAAAAGCCTCCAGGTATACCGACTCATCCTCGGAGGGGTCAATGGAGGGCCAATTCCCCCTCTGTTTGAGGAGCTCAAGGATGTCTGAAAAGGAGACATCCTCAGAGGGGGACCGTGGGGAACCCTCCAACTCATCTAAGTCGGTATCAGATGTTGTAGACTCAGGGGAGTCTGTGTGTTTCCTCTTACACGTCTTCTTCCGAGGGGGTTCCCCTGCAGGATCAGGAGAAACCTCGGAAGAGGAAGTTATTCCCAATGGGGAAACCTGGGGCGATGGATCCCTGGGCCTGAGAGCAAGAGGCTGGCAAGAGACATCCATAGGCACCAAAGTGGGAGGAGCTAAAGGGATGGACCGTTGACCTGGCTCAGGTGCCAGGACACTCCTCATCACCTCAAAGGCTCCTCTCCCCGGGAGGCCGGAATATTCCCGTTCCGAAGAAATAGGAATTCCCGGCTCCACTGAGAGAGAAGGCTCAGAGGCCGATGTCGGTGCCGAGCTTACCAAAGCCGAAGCCCCGAGAGGGAGAGCGGGGTCGGACAAGGGTCCGATGCCACTAGCCCCCTCGGAGCCGACAAGGGAAACTCGACGACCGGATCCCTCCAAGGAAGGTCTCATGGAGGAGATCGGAGCCGAAGACGACGGAGCCGAAAGGGGATGTATCTGTTCCGGCGCCGACACGGTCGCTGTCCCGAGAAGCTCCGGCTCCGAACTCTGGAGGGGAGTCGGAGGAGGAAGTTCAAGGGGGAGAGCAATAGCCAAAGTCTGCTGAGACGGGATATGGAGCATTTGGGCTAGTGCCTGTGACTTCAACAGCCTGCTTACCACCCTCTCTAAATCGTGGTCAGACAGCCTGGAAGATCTCGAAGATCGGCTCCGATGACTCCGATCCGACAAAAGAGGAGACCCCGGAGCCGAGTGGATAGATTCCAAAGAAGGGGACCGAGATCTCTTCTTGGACGAAGCCATCGGAGCCGACGTCCTCTGGGTTCCAGATGGAGCCGAAGGCTTCTCGGCTCCGATACTGGATAATATGTCGGCTCCAGCCGGAACCGACAAGGCAACAGTAGATTGAGTGTCGGAGCCGGTAGGAACCGACACTACCACATCAGAAGAAGAAAGATCGGCTCCGGCCGGAGCCGATCTCGACTCCGAAGGTGTCAGAGCCACCGGGGAAGGCTTAACAACTGTAGCCTGAACCTTAGGTGGCTTTGAAGGTTTACTGGACCCAGTTTTAGTGGGTGAACCTTCTGGCTTTAGTAAGCCACGGAGGATCAATTTGTTCCTCCTCTCCTGCAGGACTCTCTGGCTAAAAGAATGACATATGGCACAGGAGTCCTGCAGGTGTAAAGGCCCCAGGCAGTAAACACAAGAAGTGTGACAGTCTGTCAGAGACATTTTCTGACAGCACGAGTCACACTTCTTGAAGCCTGAGACCTTTCCTTCTTTAGACATAGTCCAAGTAAAAAACAACACACACACCCCAAACAGTCACACTATTAATCCCAAAAAAAACACACACACAGATAGGGATTAAGAAAGAGGCCTAGGCCTAACTGAAAAAATTTAACTTTACTATAACTAGAAAGTTTTTATATATATGGGGAAATAGGGTGGGCTGTAGAAACACTACACACTATGATATAGAACAAGGGAGAAACAAAACCCTGACTAAAGTGTTTGAAAATTCAAACTTATCTGAGCTGGCAAAAAAGAGACCTCTTCGCAAAGCGGCAAACGAGATCTGAGGTAGTCCCGCCTTGCATCATGGGCTATAGGGTTGCCTCGAGCTGGTAAAAGGAGTTCTCAAGCTTAGCAAGTGCCGATTCGGAGCCGAGGATCGGCTCCGAACCCATCCAGCAAGAATGAAGGCGAGATTGACAACTTAACATCAATTTTGCAGCTGGTCTTCATGTTTCCATGAAAATAATCTGATAAAGAGAAACTGGCTGCCTAGTTCTCATGTCCCCAAGCAGACAATCTGATAAAGAGAAACTAGCTACAGTCTGCTGGAGAGTGATGTGCTGAGGAAAATAAAAGAAGAGAGAAACTGGCTGAAAGCATTCTGAGGCTTTCCCAATGTTGTTAATGTTCTCTGAAAACATTCAGGGGTTCCCCCAGCTGGGAGAGCTATAAAGATAAGACAAAACCAATCAGCACTTAGTAGCAGCACATGCTGCACCCTGCATCTTAGCATGGATAAACTTTCTTTAAGCTTAACTCAGGTCTCTGCATGTGGCTATCAGTTTGAAATTTTGTTCCTATTCGGAAGGTAAAACTTCAATATTTGAAGATGTACACAGTTTTTTGTGTTAGTGGTAAGTTAATAGGTTTTAGGGTGTATTGGGGCTGTGTTTGTTTTTTGTTTGAAGGCTTTCAATAAATCAAAAAGTTTTATAAGATGTGACATAGGCTCAAGTGTATATGACAAGAAACAACTGTATAAACTTTCTACCTGCCAAACAGTATACAAATGCAAGTAACACAAAAGCAAGAACTAGACATTTAATAAAAAGGTGTTATACATAAAAGATGGATATAATAACTTTGTAATACAATGATGCTTTCTTTAATGTCTTTAAATGTAAATGGTCTCACGGATAAATACAAACAAGAAAGAGTAGTGAACTATTTTAAAAAAAATCTGGAGTGCAGATAGCCATGCTACAGGGAACACACACAGACAAAACTGAACATGTGAATTTGATACAGAAAGACTTCTGGGATTCAGCAGAATACCTGAGATAACAGAAAAGATGAGTACTTATATTAATTGCAAGAGGACCTCCAATAGTGATAGAAGATTTGTAGTGCTAAGGGGCTACCGGCAAGAGAGGAGGAGGATTACACTGGTATGCATTTACATTCCACCTAAAACTGCTACAATAGAGCTTCAGAAAATTCAGGGAGAAATAATCAGTTTTCAACAAGAAATATTACCAACAGGTGAGGACTCAAATTTGATTTGCAGCAGTGAAGGTGTATCTGGAGGGCCCAGAAGGGAAAATATAACAATGGAGGGTAGATTTTTGAAGAAATTTATGAAAATATTTGGCATGGAAGAGGTGAATTCAGTAAAAGGAGTTATTTATTTATTTTACATTTGTTGACCAGGAACATGTCCATTTTCAGCTGAGGCCCGGGGAGAAAAGCTCCATTTACATATGAGAACAAAAGGTGCATTAATGTATATAAACAAGTTAAAAAGGACGGTGGTACACACATACAAAACAGGTTTCCAAACATAGGTAAATATCGCCAGATAGAACAGGCTCATGGCAGGATAGCAATCAGAGGTATCATAGTCATCTCATCATAAAGTATATTATATTTTATACACATTCAACACATGCAGTATACTGCAGACTTACACAGATAGAATATATATAGTACTTAGTAGATTTGTAGATAGTTTTATAATGTTGTCTTCGGTTATTAAAGCAGACAGTTAAAATGAGAGAACTGGACTTGAGATCATCCATGAGTATAGATATTTCTCACTTATAAAGGCAGATAGTTACATGTGAGAAAGTAGACGACATTACCAAGGAATGTAGATATTTCTTGTAATTCAGTCTTTACCCAGGGGTGAGACAACAGCATAGCCAGTTGTTTTTGAAGTGGGCTTTTAGTAGTTTTTGAATTGTGTTGTGGAGTTATTTGATGTTAGGTGGGTAGGTAGGGAGTTTCGAAGTTTGGAAATGTAGCTGCTAAAGAGAGATTTTCCTGCCTCGTGGTTATGTTTGGTAACTTCAAGGCGATTAAGGGTGCTTGATCTCAAGGTTCTTGCTGTGATGTAAGTATGTATTAGACTATGAAGGGCTGGGATTTTTTCTGAGTGATAGTATAACTTGTGTGCTAGTGACAATTAATTGAGTTGAAGTAGCTGAGGGAACTCCAACCAGTTCAGTTTTTTGAGAGATATACAGTCTTGGGTTCTATATGCTGATTCGGTTGCAAATTTAGCTATCTTATTATAGTAGGTTTCTAGTTTGTGTAGTTCTGTTTTACGGAGTTCAGAGTGAATTTTCACATTATTCCTCTGGATATAAAAACTGAGTTAGGCTAGCCAGAATCTACATTTCACAGGAACATGTGCATTTAATTGAAGGTCATGATACCTACACAATAACTATTTTAGATCATGTGCCAATAACAGCTAAAATAAAAACACAGGGTAATGAAGTAAAAATGAGACACTGGCACTTTCATACCTATCTGTTGAAAAGAGAGGAATTTAAGGAATGGAGAGTGGAGATCAGTCAAGAGCTGTTAGAGAGGATAGAAACTGCTTCTGAAAATATAGCTAGGGGAATGGGAAAATTAAGGTGGAGTTTAGAAATAGGGTGGAAATAAAAGAAAAGGAACTATGGTTAAGAAGTAAAAAGAATTATATAGAGGGACTGACAAATGTTAAAGTATTGCAGAAAAGGGTGAAACTCACAGAAGAAGAGGATTAACTGCAGAATACTAAGCATAAAATAAGGGATTACCTCGATAATATGCACAAGCTCAGAAAGATTGCTGTTACGCAACTGTTTTTGATAATAACACAACAGCACAAAAACGTTTAGCACAATGACTCAGGCAACAGAAAGTGGAAAGGGCTGTCGCTAAACATAGAGAGCCTATAACAAAGAAGGTAACAAGAGATCCTGTAGAAGTATTACAAATATTTCAGAAATTCTATGAGAGTCTCTATAAAGTAGAGAAACATGAAAATCAAGGAAAGATACAAATGGAAATGTTTATGGAAGGATTAAATATACCAAGGGTAGAGTAGAGGCAGATGAGGCACAGTTAAGACAGGAGGAGATGAGATAAAAATTGTGATGTATAACCAGTCTACATAAAAGTCCCCAGGAATAGATAGTATTCCTGTGGAAGTTTGGAAGCTTGGAGGGAAAAAACTGATAAAGATCTGGAAGGTTTTGTTTAATAGTATCTTAAGAGGAGGATAAGTGCCACCATCTTGGAGGAAAGCAGTGGTAGCTGTAATACCTAAAGAGGGTAAAGATCCATTAGATCCAGCTTCATACAGGCCCATTTCAATATTATGACTGGTACAGGAATACCCATATATTTATGGGAGATGATAAAATGAAACATTTATGAGTGTGGATTAAAAATGATTCAGTGTGGCAGCCAAGGATATTTGGGGAGAGACTAAACAAAGGATATTACAAAAAAATGAGGAAATGGAAGCTTTGTTATACGGACATGGATAGTAAGATACAAGTACTTAAATGTTTTTAATCCCTTTAGTCGTATACACAGGTCAGGTATATTTTTATCAACCAGAGGAGAAGTTGTGGGTCGCAATTAATAAAGAGCTAAAGGACTTTATCTGGGAGGGGAAGACAGCAAGAGTGAAGTGAGTTAAGCTGATTCTTCCAGTAGAACAGGGCGGATTGGGATTACCCCATTTTAAGGGGTATTTCAGAGCTACACAGTTAAGACTCCTATACAAAGCACAAACAGAAAACTAGAATTCAAAATGGAAAGGGATGATAATGAAACATGGGCAAGCTCAAGAAACAAAAAAGACTGGGATTTTGGAATGTAGGCCTTTAAGGAGAATAACGATAATCATGCAGAATATTATTTATTTTATTTATTTATTTCCAGTTTGATTACCGGGGAAGTCCACTGGGCCAGAACGTACCCATTTTCAGTGGAGGCCCGGGGAGAAAAGCTCCAAAAGCAAAGCAAATACAATCTAAGTTACATAGTGTAAAAGGTAGTAATAAAATATATACATTTGTAATTACATTACAATTGATACAGTTAGTAAAAAAGCAAATACACGCAGTATACTTCAAAAAACATCATTCAGGAAGGTAGATACAATAGATTTAGTAGTTTCCTTCAAGTAGCAGGTTTGACTGTATGAGAAGAAGGTCTAAGGTTACATGCTATTTACAATATTTACATATGAGGAGTAGAGAGAGAGAAAGTACATAAACTGAGAGTAGATTAAAGTTTGATCAAGCAGTGATCGAGAGAGAAAAAAGAAGAAAAAAAATAGTATTAGGGTAGAGTAAAGAGAAAGGATATAGAGGGTTCAAGGGGAATTTATTTACATTTATGTAGGATGTAAGCAGGTACACTTATGTTTAGAGGACAAGTAAGAGAAAAGTTGGATTTTGAAGGCTTCAGTGTTAGATGTTGTTCTAAGAGAAGAAGGGAGAGAGTTCCATTTCCTGCCAAGAGAGTAGGAGAGAAGGAGTTGGCCAGCAGGGCGATTGGGTTTGTGGATGGCAATTAAAATTTGGTGTTCAGATCTTAGAGATCTGTTTGGGGTGTATGGCGGAAGGATGTTTGCTAGGGCTGGGCATTTATCAGGGTAGAATATTAATTTGTGAGCAGTGGTTAGTTGGAGGTAGTCGTTAGGGAGTTCTAGCCAGTTCAGAGTTTGTAGGGAAAGACAATGGTGAGAAGAGGTTTTAGATTTGGTAGCAAATTTAGAGATTTTATTATAGCAGATTTCGAGTTTAGTGGAGATGGAAGAAGACAGGTTAGTAAGGCGAGGGGCTCCATATAGTAGAGATGGTAGAAGATAGGTAATTGCTAAGGAATGCCTAGAAGAGTTGGAGAGAAAGCAGTTGTTCTTATAGAGCATACCTAGCTTTTGGTGGGTTTTCTTTATGTTTTGTTGTATGTGGCTATCAAATTTGAGGTGCTCGTCTATAGTGATGCCAAGGAGTTTTGCAGATGGGACCACCTCTATGGTTGACTTGGTTTGGCTTATGATTTTGAATGCTGTTTTATCAAATGTGCAAGCCCTGGAGGGAGTGAAGAGAAGATTATATTATATTATATCCATAAAGTAGCAGAAAGTATTCTAAAACTAAACCAACATGGGAATGGAGAAAGGAAATTTTGCCAATAGGAATGACTGTAATTAGGGATATAGAAAATAGGCAAGAGAGGGATGGAATTTATTGGAGAAAACTGGCAAAGGAACCAAGGTACTGGAAGGAAATAACTAGAGAGGGAAAGATGATAGAATGGGAAGACACCAAGAATTTATCTGGACTGCAGGTTAGAGATTGATATCAATCCCTGATAAGAAAGGTAGAGTACAAGCAAAGAGAAAGAAATACAGGGGTCCTAAATGAAAGACCAGCATTAGCAGAGTTTTTAATAGAATCTAGAACAGAAGCTGCCATTAAAAAAAGGAATAATAAGTACAGCATATAAAATATTGCATGTTAACTATGGAAGAGAGACTGGATTATTAATTTACAAAGAAACAATGGGAGGATATATGTAAGTCTCCCAAATATGCAACAAAATCTAGAAGATTTAGAATTTTTGCCTGGAAATGTTTACATAGATATTAAGTAGACTCCAGAGAATTTTTCATCAGGCAGGCAGTAAATGTTGGAGTTGTGAAGGGGAAGAAAGAGGTAATTGGGTACATATTTTCTGAGAGTGCAGTGAGTTGGTGGACTTTAAGGATTCCCTGTAGGATGCACTGTCAGAGATGCTGGGTGGGCAGATTGGTCTGACAAGGGAGATGATCTTTCTGAGATATGATAAAGAATTGGAAGTACCTAGACATGGTAAGGCCTTGCTGTATCTAATAATAGTGGCTGTCAAAAAAGCAGTTACTAGAAAATGGAAATCAAAATCTAAACCAACTATACTGGAAGTAGTGACTACAGTAACAGAGATAAAACAACTCGAACTGAGATCTTTAGAAAGAGGTAGGAGCAAACTACACAGGAAAAAGGTGAATTGTGGGAACAATACATAGAAGGGAGGAGTGCAGTCTAAAAGGCAGCAGGACTTAAATTAGCTGTGTAATGTTTGAGTAAGAAAGATTGGGTAGATTATAAGTGATATATAATGTTTGCAACTGGGTGTGTGTCAGTATGGTTTGTGATGTAAAATGCTTGCAACTTGGATCGTGTCAGTGTGGTTTGTCTTCATTTATATAAATGTATGAATGCCTATGTAGTTCCTAGGTTCATAGGTAGGTACTAGGCTATCAGCCCTGGGGCCTATATAAGCCTAGCCAAAAAGGTTCCCTGGCTTTCGCCACCCAAGAAAATTATGTTCCTGTGCCCCTGTTAAGCAGTGCCGCAGAAGTGATCCCGGGGTGAATTTTCTATTTCCCATCCAGTCATCAAGATTTTTGTTAGAGAAGGCCAATGAGGAGCTTTGCTTGACATAGATAGGTAGTTTGTTCTAGAGTATGGGAAGTGTCTGGGACAGGAATCTATCCCTCCAGCATGTCCTGTTTATTGTGGTGACAAGGTTTAGGTCCCTGGAGCGTGTGGTTCGGAGAGATTGGGATTTCTTTAAGTGTAGCATGTCCAACAGCTGTGGGTTAGACATGGCTTTGTATGTTAGGCA
Source organism: Protopterus annectens (assembly GCF_019279795.1). Classification (NCBI taxonomy): domain Eukaryota; kingdom Metazoa; phylum Chordata; order Ceratodontiformes; family Protopteridae; genus Protopterus; species Protopterus annectens. The sequence goes on from NC_056743.1 coordinate 23,431,938, forward strand.
GAGATCGCCTCTGAGTAGGTGATATGCGACAGAGTAGAGCTTGAGTTTTTTGAGACGGTCTGCGTATGGCATCTGTTTGAGGCCGGTAAACCTCTTGGTGAGCTATTTCTGTGGCCTTTCCAATTTTTGTAGGTGTCTTGTGAGATACATGCCAAACGGGGCATTGTACTCTATAATGGGTCTGATGAGGGATGAGTAGAGAGGAACAATGACCTCCCTTTTTCTAGAGGAGAACCCTTTTGCAATGAGGTGTGCCACATAGAAGGATTTCCTGACTACTGTGGTGATGTGGTTATCAAAGGAGAGACTACTGTCCACCTGTGTCCCGAGGTCTCATTAGACTTTCAGTGTTTAGTGAGCTACTGCCTATGTGGTAGTTCAAGGGTACCATGTTTTCCCCAAAGGGGGTGACAATGCACTTCTTGGCATTGAGCTTGAGGCCATGACTTTGACACCAAGCATCTGTGATGGTTTAATTAAGATGTTTCTTGTTTAGAAAAAGGCAGGAATTAAATAATTTATGTAATATTGCTTAGGTTATATGATATATAGCAATATATGTAAAGCATAATGTTTGTCATGTTAATGTAGTTTGATTACTTCTGTATGGATGTAAATTTGCATGTGTCACAAGTGATAATTCAATAAAGGTGTTTGAAAAAAAAAATTCCAGTTAGACTTCAAGGACAGAAGGAAAGAAAGAATGAATAAAAGACTGGAGCTAATCAAAAGGCAGGCAACATGATACAACTCGGGTCAATCAAGCCAGGAGACTAGAAAATAAAAACTTAAAAAATGGAAGGGGGTAAGTGGGTGGGATGCTGAGGAAGGAAGAAAGCAGATAAGACAGATGCATCATTATGGTGAGTACATTACTTATGTATTTGATATGGTCTTTTTCGTCTGTTCCTCAACTGATGGGGCAGAGTCCACAGCCAGAGAAACCTCAAGGTAGTCCTCAAGGAAGGATATTCCAAAGTACAGCAGAGCCAAACTCTGCCCTGTTTCTAAGATGCCCAAATTGTAGTGAGCAATAAAGGTATGAATATTAGACCAACTGTCAGCTATGGACACTCTGGATATCAAAAAGGTAAGGATATGGCTGCAAATCTGGTGGAATGGGTCTTAGGAGGTTTAGGGAGTGTCAATCCTTTCTTCTTCTTCTTGACAAAAGAAATGCAATCAGTGAGCCATCTGGCTAAAGTCACTTTTGAAACTGCTTTGTCCAAATTGGCTTTGAAAAAAGAGGCAAATAATCAGTCTGATTTTCTCATACCTTTTGTTTTATGGTGATAAAAATCAAAGCTGTCTATGACTATCCAAAAGGTGCAGCATATATTCAACTTTGTTGGAAAACGTTGGAAAGGAAACAGGAAGTTTGATGGACTGATTTGTAGCTGTTTCTGAAGCCACCTTAGGTATAAATTAAGGATTAGTATAGAGAGATACACAGTCCTTGTAAAACATCAGATATGATGGTTAGAAGAGAGAGCATGGAGTTATGTTACCCATCTGCCTGATGTGATCTCAACCAGAAAAATATTTTTACAAGACAAAACTTTAAGTCCACCTTGGTAGCTCATTCAAAGGGGTCATGACATATGAGTCAGGGCTTGAGGCAGTATTGTTAAATCCCATAGAGGAATAAGACCTTTAATAGGGAAATGTAGTAATAAGGTGCCTGTGAGAAAGGTGTTGCATAATCTAGAATATGCCTAGGATAAAACATTACCTCCTACATGAAAAATTGAGATGGCTGCAAGTTAGATCTTTACAGTAGAATAACTACTTTCACTGTTAAATATGGAAGCAAGAAAGTCTAGGATAACTGAACCAAGAGTTGAGAAGTGGCCTAGTTAACTCGGGAAAGTCCAGAGAGAGAATCTCTTCTATTTGCTCTTACACACCTTCCTAAGAGAATCCGTCTGAGAAGATATGAGGATGTAATAAACTGGCGAGGAAAATCTGACTGCCAAGCCATCACAAAGTGGAGAAACCATGCAGTCAATTTGAGGGTCTGACTGTCCAGATGAGCCATCGCTGATGGAGAAAAGATCTTGGGTTGGATCCAATATCCAAGGGAGGGTACAACAGATGAGGCCACAGGAAGGGAAAACCATACTTTTTGAGACAAGAACAGGGCAATGAGGATTACTTTTTTCATCTAGTGAGACACTTTCTGAAGAAATTTGAGAATTAGAGGTGTAGGTGGAAATGCATATAGGATCCCAGGGGGCCAATCATGATTAGAGTCCTTCAGTGACTCCTCCCCCATGGGGGCATCACACCAAAGTATCTGCTGCACTTGGAGTTGAGAGGAGAAAATAAGACACCACACCGTGGATGATCCCATTAATAAAATTTATTTATGCCTACACAGCGTTGAGCGGCCACATGACAGAGAGAGATGGACCTGCTCAGTTTGCCTGCTAGCACACTGGACTTCCCCAGGATATGCATTCTCAAAAAGGAAGCGGCCAGAAGAGATTGTCCATTGTCAAACTCTCAGAACCTCTCAACATACAGGGTAGGATCTAGTTACCCCCTGCTTGTTGATGCACCAGACTACTGACATATTGTCTGTTTGGATGGTAATCATCCCTGGAGGAAGAGCATTTTGAAATGCCTGCAACACTAATAAGACTGCTCTCATTTCCAGAACATTGATGTGAACACTGACCTGCAATTGGGACCGAGTGCCTTTGACCATCCTTCCCAAGTAATGCCCCCCACCCTAGTTGGGAGGCAGCCATAGGCACTGTGACTTTGGGTGGTGGAAGGATAAAAGGGGTCAAGTTGTGTGTTCCTTGCACATCTTGGTAATCCATATCAGTTTAGACAGGGGGTACTGTCTTACTGACCACTGCATTGCAAGTGGTCATTGTAGTACTCTCATATAATACCTTACTAAGTTTTCAAAAATCTAAGGAGTTGTAATACCAACCTTGCTCACGAGGAAGGAAGAGACAGAATATGGGATACTTGACTATGTCAAGTGTTTATTCTTGTCTGCAGTAAGTTTGCGATCTGTGTCACCATATCCAGACGAGCAGCAATAAACTCGAGGACTTGAGTAGGGGAGAGCTGGCACTTGGTGTAGTTCACTATGATGCCCAGTTGGAGACATAGTTGGATCAAGTAGACCCTGGCTTGAATAAGTAGAAACTTGTTGGGAGTCATCGAAATATGGAAACACAAGGAATTCCAGAAGTCTCAAGTGAGTTGCAACCACTTCCCTGCACTTGGTGAATACAATGGAGGTTGTGGGGAGGCTGCTGGGAGGCCAAAGGACAAGCCCCTGAACTGGTAATGACTGGCTCACAGCTGGAAGCGTAGATATTTTCTTGGCTCACATGTCTATTTTAATGTGATAATACACATCCTGGAGATCTGTCAAACACATCCAATCATCTTTGCACACCAGCAACACAATAGACTCAATTGTGACCATTCAAAACTTCAACCATCTGAGCTACTGATTCAAACTGCTGAGATCCAAGACAGGTACCAGGTCCCATTTCTTTGTGGCACCAGAAAGAACCTTGAGTAAGTTCCAAATCCTTGCTAATTTGGGGGAAACACCTGGATGTCTCTTTTGGCCAGCAGTTTTTCTATTTTTTAGCTGCTGCCTTCCTCTGGCTGGGTGGAATGTTGGAGACTTTTCTGGACTGATGCGGGTGCTGAAGGAAAAAGGGTATGTAATAACCTCTGGATATGATCCTCTGCGCCAAAGTATCTTTGTGATGGCTGTCCAAGTTTCTGGGTGCAGATGTCCCCCGACTGCCTCCAGAGTGCAGCAGGAAGGCAACCTTTCATGAGTGCTTGAAGGGCATCTAAGAGAAAGGACCCAGGAAGCCCTGGTTTTGCAAGTCTCCTCTGGCACATGGGCAACATCTTCCACGGGAGTTTTCCCCTCTGCTGCAGACTAACTGTCCCCATAGGAATCCTGGGAAGAGCCTTGCAACTTACGGAGCCACATCTTCCTACCACCTCTCTGGTTTTGAGGAAAAGGTCCTTTGAGAGTAGAGAAACATATCCCTATGGGAGATAATGTCTTACCATCTTGCTCACTCCTAGATAGAGTTTTTTTTACCTTGGGGCCAAATAAGGTGGATCCATTAAAGGAAGCACTGATGAATGATGATTTAAAAGGCTCCACAAAAATCACAGAAGTGCATCCAGGCACACCATCTCACAGCGAAATGCCTCATAGAGGTGTTCAAAAAGGACTGTAGGGTGGCCAGCTGCAAAGAAATGGTCTTCTTGTCCTCTACAGACATGGATCTGAAAGGGAAATGGAAAACTTCTTGATCAAGTCCCCTCTGAAATCCTGTAATGTGTACCAAATAGTTCAGTAACCCGATCATAAACACACTTCCCAAACCTCTTCAACACCCTGGAGACTCTCTCTTCAGGGAATGTACAGCAGAACACTGTTCAGCAAGTTCTTCCTTGGTGAAAGTTGCTACCACCATAGCATCAAGTTGGGAGGGGCCCTTTCTCTAATGGGCTCAATTCATGGGTGCAACAAGGTACTTATATGGCCTTTTGGGCATAGGCTCTCTGACATCCAGATCCTTCCAAGTCTGGTAGGAGACAAGGTCCACAATCTTGTCCACCAGGGGAGCTACTCATGACATAGCTGAACAGGCTCCAAAAGTCTCGAGAAACACTGAGTCATCTCAGAGAACCGACCACTTTCTGCCTCAAATGTTCAAGTATTTCATTGAAGGAGACATCCTTAAGAGGTGATCTGCTGGACTCTTTCCCTTCATTGAAGTTAGTGTCTTCCATCATGGATTCCTGTGGGTAATCAAAGTGCCTTGTTTTGCATGTACACTTCCAAGAATGCTCCCTGGTGGGATGCTCCAGACAGGACTTGGAAGTGTGAGCAGAGTCCTGGATAAGGATCGTCTCTAGGCTAGAATGGCCCAACTATGTCAATGGGACAGCATGAAGACACTCAGAGGCCAAAGCAGATGGTTGCAGAGGGGGTGCCCCACAGGGGGGGGGGGCAAGTATGCCTTGTTCTTGGAGGTGGAAAATGCTCTCTCCACTACCTCAAAGGCAGAAGCCATGGGAGAAGCAAGGGTCACTCTGGCAGGAGCTGAAATCACCTGCCTAGGATGGCTCAGAGTATCACCACAATCCTGCCTGGAAGCAGACATCACAGCCAAGCTGTCCAGTGCTGAAGCCCCAAAGGAAGGGACAGCTCAGAGAGCATCGGAGTCTAACTCAACCCCCTGGAATCAGTGCCAGCACTACAACTCCATAATCCCTTTGGCTCTGACAGTATAGGGCTGACTGGATCACAGATGCGGTCAGCGTCAAGGAAGGTCAGACTTCTGGATTGGACACAGACAAACTTGGAGCTCTTGGGTCTAATGGCTCCTAAACGACAGGTTAGATAAGAGGAGGCATCAACAGTTGGGTTTGGGCTGGTGGAAAGCTCATGGGTCTGACAGGAGAAGGAGATGGTAAAACCTCCACCTGAATCTGGGCTCAGAGAAATTTTCTAATCATCCTGCCCACATCTGCTTCAGCTAGGCTCCTAGATGAACTGAGAGATGTAGAGATTCAGGGTGGCCTGGAAGCTCTTCGAGGATTCTCCTGTAAGAAAGGAGAATGGATTGTAGAATCTATTGGCTCAGGAGTGAAACAAGAAGAGCAATTATCCAGTGATTTGATTATGGCCCTCGTCAGATCTGAGGAACCAGATGGATCCAAAAGGTTGGAAACTTTAAACCCAAAACTGAGGAAGGAGAATGACAAAAGGATCATTTCCTAAACTGAGGAAGGAGACTGACAAGAGGATCATTTCCTAAACTGAGGAAGGAGAATGACAAGAGGATCATTTCCTAAACTGAAGAAGGAGAATGACAAGAGGATCATTTCCTAAACTGAGGAAGGAGAATGACAAGAGGATCATTTCCTAAACTGAGGAAGGAGAATGACAAGAGGATCATTTCCTAAACTGTGGAAGGAGAATGACAAGAGGATCATTAACTAAACTGAGGAAGGAGAATGACAAGAGTATCATTTCCTAAACTGAGGAAGGTGAATGACAAGAGGATTATTTCCTAAACTGAGGAAGGAGAATGACGAGGATCATTTCCTAAACCGAGGAAGGAGAATGACAAGAGGATCATTTCCTAAACTCCTTGTCTTTGGTTGATGAATCCTCCTTAGTCTTCTCAGAAGATTTTTTTTGAAGGGGGGGGGGGGCTCTAGATGAAGAAGAAGAGGTTGAATGAAACAATATTTTCAGCACTAGCTTGTTACAGCACTCAACTAGTGCCTCATGATTAAAACCTGAGCAGATTTCACATTCCAAGATGGGATGATGTAAGACAATAAATGTATTCCTGGTGAGCATCTGAATTTGGGATCTTATGCTCACAGGAGGTACATTTGTTTTTGAAACCAGTAGGCTTGTTGGTCATACTGGAAAAGGTCACTCAAAAAGAGAGAATACCAGCAGTGGTACACAAGGGTAACAGAGATGTAACCTCGACAGGTAGCACCACATATAAAGGACAAACCAGCAACACAAGGCCTGTAAGGGAGAGCAAAAAAGAAAAATGACCTTCATATATATCTATGTGTCTGTATGTGTGTGTGTTTGTGTATGTATGTGTGTATGTATGTATGTGTGTATATATATATATATATATATATATATATATATATATATATATATATATATATATATATATATATATATATATATATATATATATATAGTTTACTATCAAATAGTCAAAGTTCAAAATAAATTCCTACCTGAAATATTGACGCACATGTTCGAAACAGAATGTCAAAGAGGTCAGAATGTCACAAACACACTTCCTTAAGAGAATCCGACCTTTCCTGACATCAGTAGACTGCAGTCGAACACTGCGCATCACATGGCAAGCCGCCCTGCACCCCCCCCCGCAAATTACATATTCCAACTCCGAGATTGCACTACAGTGGGGAAAAGGGCACATTTCCTGCTCCACACTGTACCGCAATCTCTTTTCATAAGGATGAACACATATGTGCGAATGCACAATGCATTTGCTGAACCAGGACACGCAGAAATATATATATATATAGATATTTATATATACACATACATATATATATATATACATATCTGTGGTGGTCGGACCTTCATTCGCAATTTTGATCGTAAAAAAAATATATATATAAAAAAATAAATTATTTATATATATATATATATATATATATATATATATATAAATACATATACATACACACACACGTATATATATATATATATATATATATATATATATGGTCTGATATTAAAATCCTGAAAGGCCTTAACATCGAATATATGTACATTGATACAAAGGTCAATGTACATAAACATCGAAACAGGTCTTCTTCTTTCGACTGCTCCCGTTAGGGGTCGCCACAGCAGATCAACTGTTTCCATTTCTTCCTGTCCTCTGCATCTTTCTCTGTCACACCAACCACCTGCATGTCCTCTCTCACCACATCCATAAACCTTATCTTAGGCCCTCCTCTTTTCCTGTTACCTGGCAGCTTCATCCTTAGCATCTTTTTCCCAATATACTCTGCATCCCTCCTCAGCACATGTCCAAACCAATGTAATCTTGCCTCTCTGGCTTTGTCTCCAAACCTTCCAACCTGGGCTGACCCTCTAATATACTTATTCCTAATCCAGTCCGTCCTTGTCACACCCAGTACAAATCTTATCATCTTCAGCTCTGTCACATCAAGCTCTGACTCCTGCCTTTTAGTCAGTGCCACTGTCTCCAACACATATAACATAGCTGGTCCTACCCTCTTGTTGGCCTTCCCTTTCACACTTACTGGTACTCGTCTGTCACAAATCACTCCTGACACTCTTCTCCACTCACTCCATCCTGCCTGTACTCTCTTCTTCACCTCTCTTCCACACTCACCATTACTCTGAACTGTTGATCCCAAGTATTTAAACTCATCCACCTTCGCCACCTCTACTCCCTGCATCCTCACAATTCCTCTATCCTCCCTCTCATTCACACACATATATTCTGTCTTAGTCCTGCTGACCTTCATTCCTCTTCTCTCTAGAGCATATCTCCACCTCTCCAGGGTCTCCTCCACCTGTTCCTTACTCTCACTACAGATCACAATGTCATCTGCAAACATCATGGTCCACGGGGACTCCTGTCTGATCTTGTCTGTCAACCTGTCCATCACCATTGCAAATAAGAAAGAGCTCAGAGCTGATCCTTGATGTAATCCCACCTCCACCTTAAACGCATCCGTCACTCCCACCGCAGACCTCACCGCTGTCACACTACCCTCGTACATATCCTGTACCACTCTTACATACTTCTCTGACACTCCTGACTTCCTCATACAATACCACAACACCTCTCTAGGCACCCTGTCATATGCTTTCTCTAAATCCACAGACACAATGCAACTCCTTCTGACCTTCTCTGTACTTCTCCATCAACATTCTCAGAGCAAACATCGCATCTGTTGAGCTCTTTCCTGGCATGAAACCATACTGCTGATCACTAATCATCACCTCCCTTCTTAACCTAGCTTCCACTACTCTTTCCCATAACTTCATGCTGTGACTGATCAATTTAATCCCTCTGTAGTTACTACAGCTCTGCAAATAACCCTTATTCTTAAAAATCAGTACCAAAACACTTTTTTCTCCAATCCTCAGGCATCCTCTCACTTTCCAAGATTTCATTAAACAATCTAGTTAAAAACTCCACTGCCATTTCACCTAAACACCTCCATGCTTCCATATGTATGTAATCTGGACCAACAGCCTTTCCATTCTTCATCCTCTTCATAGCTATCCTTACTTCCTCCTTGCTAATCCACTGCACTTCATGATTCACTATCCGCAACATCGAAACACGTCATCGGTGAAAATCGCAATGCCAAACTTGTTTGTTTAGCCAGCAGCGTGATTGTTGGGATAAGGAAATATATCCTTTTCTCCACTGTAGTGCGGCCTCAGAGTTGGTATATTTAAGTAGGGCATGGGGGGGTGCAGGGGAGCTTGCCCTCCTGCAAAAGTGGGTTAATTTCAGTTTTTTATGTTAGTTTGAATGCACCTGTGAAGCGTTCTTGCTTGACGTAACACTTTCGGCATTGTGATTTTCATCGATTACGTGTTTCGATGTTTATGTACATCGACCTTTATGTGTCGATGTACATACATTTGATGTTAAGGCGTTTCAGGATTTTAATATAGACCCATATATATATATATATATATATATATATATATATATATATATATATATACACACACACACATATATATATATATATATATATATATATATATACGTAAGAAAAAACAGAACAGCTTAAGAAGCTATCAAAGTACCACAAAAAGCACTTGTCTTAAACTACTAACACACAAGCTACAGTAGACCACATCCATACACTGAAGTGGCAAACAAGAACTGAAGGAATTCAAGCTAAAGAGGAGAATTATGGGTAAGGGATTGAGCTCAAGCTACAGAGCCAAAGTTTTTAGAAGTTGCTGAAGTCAGATCTGAAACCCACTGGTTGCGGGACAGACAATAAATACATCAGATAATTAATTAAATCATGTTAAAAGATATTTAAAAATTTGGTAAAAGAAAACAATGAAATAACATTTTCTGTATAGCCATGGGCAAATGTAGAAAAAAATATGTGGAAGGTGCAAGTAAAGAAAGACAAAATATATCTGAAATGTTTTGAGAAGGCTGGGGATTTCTATGGAGACTTATGTTGGATAAATTGTCTGTGAAGTGAAATATGACATATAAGGCAATTGAGGAAACATTTTTAAAAAAGTATGTAAGGGAAGAAAAATTGCAGCACTGTTTTCTGGACTGCAAAGGAAGCAAGAACTTTTGGAATGTTTTATTTTTCCACTATAGTAAGTGTGGAAAAGATGAAGTGTAACAAGGATAATGAAGAAGTAATGTTGTAAAAAAATGATGGCTGTGCATGAAGGGATACGGAGGGTAACTAATGAAAACAGTATGAAGGGATATGGAGGGCAACTAATGAAAACAGTATGAAGGGATACGGAGGGTAACTAATGAAAACAGCATGAAGGGATACAGAGGGTAACTAATGAAAACAGCATGAAGGGATATGGAGGGTAACTAATGAAAACAGTATGAAGGGATACGGAGGGTAACTAATGAAAACAGTATGAAGGGATACGGAGGGTAACTAATGAAAACAGTATGAAGGGATATGGAGGGTAACTAATGAAAACAGTATGAAGGGATATGGAGGGTAACTAATGAAAACAGTATGAAGGGATATGGAGGGTAACTAATGAAAACAGCATGAAGGGATATGGAGGGTAACTAATGAAAACAGCATGAAGGGATATGGAGGGTAACTAATGAAAACAGCATGAAGGGATATGGAGGGTAACTAATGAAAACAGTATAAAGGGATACGGAGGGTAACTAATGAAAACAGCATGAAGGGAAATGGAGGGTAACTAATGAAAACAGTATGAAGGGATACGGAGGGTAACTAATGAAAACAGTATGAAGGGATACAGAGGGTAGCTAATGAAAACAGCATGAAGGGATATGGAGAGTAACTAATGAAAACAGTATGAAGGGATACGGAGGGTAACTAATGAAAACAGTATGAAGGGATATGGAGGGTAACTAATGAAAACAGTATGAAGGGATATGGAGGGTAACTAATGAAAACAGCATGAAGGGATATGGAGGGTAACTAATGAAAACAGTATGAAGGGATAAGGAGGGTAACTAATGAAAACAGCATGAAGGGATATGGAGGGTAACTAATGAAAACAGTATGAAGGGATATGGAGGGTAACTAATGAAAACAGCATGAAGGGATATGGAGGGTAACTAATGAAAACAGCATGAAGGGATATGGAGGGTAACTAATGAAAACAGTATGAAGGGATAAGGAGGGTAACTAATGAAAACAGCATGAAGGGATATGGAGGGTAACTAATGAAAACAGCATGAAGGGATATGGAGGGTAACTAATGAAAACAGCATGAAGGGCTATGGAGGGTAACTAATGAAAACAGTATGAAGGGATATGGAGGGTAACTAATGAAAACAGCATGAAGGGCTATGGAGGGTAACTAATGAAAACAGTATGAAGGGATATGGAGGGTAACTAATGAAAACAGCATGAAGGGATATGGAGGGTAACTAATGAAAACAGTATGAAGGGATAAGGAGGGTAACTAATGAAAACAGTATGAAGGGATATGGAGGGTAACTAATGAAAACAGCATGAAGGGATATGGAGGGTAACTAATGAAAACAGCATGAAGGGCTATGGAGGGTAACTAATGAAAACAGTATGAAGGGATATGGAGGGTAACTAATGAAAACAGCATGAAGGGATATGGAGGGTAACTAATGAAAACAGTATGAAGGGATAAGGAGGGTAACTAATGAAAACAGCATGAAGGGATAAGGAGGGTAACTAATGAAAACAGCATGAAGGGATATGGAGGGTAACTAATGAAAACAGTATGAAGGGATATGGAGGGTAACTAATGAAAACAGCATGAAGGGATATGGAGGGTAACTAATGAAAACAGTATGAAGGGATATGGAGGGTAACTAATGAAAACAGTATGAAGGGATACGGAGGGTAACTAATGAAAACAGTATGAAGGGATACGGAGGGTAACTAATGAAAACAGTATGAAGGGATATGGAGGGTAACTAATGAAAACAGTATGAAGGGATACGGAGGGTAACTAATGAAAACAGTATGAAGGGATATGGAGGGTAACTAATGAAAACAGCATGAAGGGATATGGAGGGTAACTAATGAAAACAGTATGAAGGGATATGGAGGGTAACTAATGAAAACAGCATGAAGGGATATGGAGGGTAACTAATGAAAACAGTATGAAGGGATAAGGAGGGTAACTAATGAAAACAGCATGAAGGGATAAGGAGGGTAACTAATGAAAACAGCATGAAGGGATATGGAGGGTAACTAATGAAAACAGTATGAAGGGATATGGAGGGTAACTAATGAAAACAGTATGAAGGGATATGGAGGGTAACTAATGAAAACAGTATGAAGGGATATGGAGGGTAACTAATGAAAACAGCATGAAGGGATATGGAGGGTAACTAATGAAAACAGTATGAAGGGATATGGAGGGTAACTAATGAAAACAGCATGAAGGGATATGGAGGGTAACTAATGAAAACAGTATGAAGGGATAAGGAGGGTAACTAATGAAAACAGTATGAAGGGATATGGAGGGTAACTAATGAAAACAGTATGAAGGGATATGGAGGGTAACTAATGAAAACAGTATGAAGGGATACGGAGGGTAACTAATGAAAACAGTATGAAGGGATACGGAGGGTAACTAATGAAAACAGTATGAAGGGATACGGAGGGTAACTAATGAAAACAGTATGAAGGGATACGGAGGGTAACTAATGAAAACAGCATGAAGGGATACGGAGGGTAACTAATGAAAACAGTATGAAGGGATACGGAGGGTAACTAATGAAAACAGTATGAAGGGATATGGAGGGTAACTAATGAAAACAGCATGAAGGGATATGGAGGGTAACTAATGAAAACAGCATGAAGGGATATGGAGGGTAACTAATGAAAACAGCATGAAGGGATATGGAGGGTAACTAATGAAAACAGCATGAAGGGATATGGAGGGTAACTAATGAAAACAGTATGAAGGGATATGGAGGGTAACTAATGAAAACAGCATGAAGGGATATGGAGGGTAACTAATGAAAACAGCATGAAGGGATATGGAGGGTAACTAATGAAAACAGCATGAAGGGATATGGAGGGTAACTAATGAAAACAGCATGAAGGGATATGGAGGGTAACTAATGAAAACAGTATGGAGGGTAACTAATGAAAACAGCATGAAGGGATATGGAGGGTAACTAATGAAAACAGTATGAAGGGATACGGAGGGTAACTAATGAAAACAGTATGGAGGGTAACTAAGGTAACTAATGAAAACAGTAAAGTGTACATATTGTGAAACTGCATGACATGATATAAGAAACGTGACAATATTGTTGAAAAGAAAGAAAAATCAGGCAACCCCCTACTCTTTTCGATAAGTGCCATGGGATCTTTTACATCTACCTGAGCTACCACTAGATGGAGCATTGGTTTTATATCACATCCAAAGGATGGCATACTCTGGATTACAGCACCCCCTTACCCTGCACTGCAGTGTCAGTACTGAAAAATGAATACAACTACCTGGTGTAGGCAAAGAACTCACAGCCTTCTGATCTTCCAGCACCAAAGGTGAGTGTGCTACCTGTTGACAGCTATTGTCTTTGCCTCTTGGCTCAGATTTTGACTGAAAAGGTCTTTGGACTAACTCAACTACCCAGTTAAGCAACATATGTATGTATGTATGTATATATACATACATACATACATATGCACTTAAACAAATACATTAGGTATATGGCATACAAAGGGAAGTGGGTGGGCTTCTTTCTGTGCTGGCAGTGCTGCAGTATCTTCTGGCAGGGGGTTGAAATGTAAGACCTCTGAGTACAAGTTTAAAACACTTGGCTTCACCCTTTTACTGCTGTTATTGTCATTACCATACACTTTAACTTAGTTCATTGCTATGTTCATTCGTGAATGCAAATTACTTAGTTGCAGTGGCTCACACTAGAAATATTGTTACTTTTACAACAGTAAAAATAATCCATTACCACAGAGTTTAATATATAGCTTGTATCATATAATTCCCATTTCCAAATTACATTTGACACAGACAAAATAAGCTACTGTCAACAGCAATAAGTATAGGAAATGTACTTCTGCTCAGCTTTATGTAATTTTCCGCAACACATACCTGTCCCTTTGCTGCAAGATATGCTACGATAGGAATATGCTGGAAAAGTACTGCTAGGTGAATAGCACTATAACCTTCTCCATCGATTAGTAGGGGATCTGCACCATATTTCATCAGCAGCACCACCATAGGCAAGTGACCTTGCCTAAAAAAACATTAAATGAATTATTCAAGATCACAGTCAAAAGCTGATTTGGTATCTATATATTTTTACATTTGTTCTCTACTCTGCTTAAGAAAAGCAAACAAATAAATAGAAAAGAAAAAAGAACTGCATAAATACAAACAGCTTAAAACAAATTAAAAAGCAAGGTTTACAAGAAACAGCATACATGCTATGTGGTAATTCTCATCATTACACACATATAAAGCACATCAATACGCATTCTTGGACAACAAGTCCAATTATAGTGGAGGTCAGGGACAGATGGTGACAGATTTAGTAATTACAGAATTCCATCTATGTAACCATTTTCTATACTCACTTAGCCCGATTTAGGGTCAAAGGAAATACTGACCTATATCAACAAAGAACATTTTTTTCTGTTTAAACATCTTTATTGAATTATCACACACAGGCAAATTTACTTTTATATAAAAGCAATCAAACTGTATTAACAATTTCATGTTTACATTATACTTCACATATATTGCTACAAATCATATAACCTAAGCAACATTACATAAACTATTCAATTCCTGCCTTTTTTTAACAAGAAACACACTTACTAAACTATCACTTACAACATAGTCAATCATACATTTATATAAATGAAAACAATCCTAGTTGCACGCATTTCACATCACTAACTATACTGACATTCCCAGCTGCAAACATTATACATAACTTATAATCTACCCAATCATTTTCAGTCAAACATTACATAGCACATTTAAGTCCTGCCTTCTTTTAGACCTCATTCCTCCCCTGTATTCATTGTTCCCACAATTCCCATTTTTCCTAGGTAGTTTGCTCCCACCATTTTCTAAAGATCCCAATTACAGTTGTTTTATCTCTGTTACTATATACACTATATACTATACAAAAATATACTTGGTTTAGATTTGATTTCCATTTTCTAGTAATTGCTTTTTTGGCAGCCACCATAATTAAACACAGTAAGGACTTGTCATGTCTAGGCAATCCGATTCTGTACCATAGCTTAGATAAATCATCTCCCTAGTCACACCAATCTGCCCACCCAGCATCTCTGAAAGTGCATCCCACAGGGAATTCTTGAAGTCCACCAACTGACTGCACTCCCATCAGGTGGGTTGAGAGCAGGAGCATTCCCAGTCAGAGGAGAGACAACAGTGGAGCAAGGTCTTAAAGGTGGAGTGGTTATGGGTAGTTCTAATGTGTGAAGAAAGTGAATTCCATAATCTTGTAAGGGAGAAACATAGTAAGAGTTGCCCCAGAGAACATGTGGGTTTTGCAAACTTAGAGGAGATTTTGACTGTTGGATCTGAGCACTCTTTGAGGCTGATACATTTTTTAGGGTGGAGGAGAGGGAAGGACAGTTAGAGGGTTTGAAAATGAGCTTATGTGCAGTTGTAAGTTGAATGTATGTCAAATAGTTAGGTTTGATACACATTCAAATCGGGTAATCCCAATTCGCCCTGATCTACTTGAAGAATCAGCTTATCCCACTCGACTCTTGCCATCTTCCATTCCCAGATAAAGTCCTTTAGCTCTTTATTAATTGCTATCCACAACTTCTCCTATTGTTGATAAAAATATGCCTGACCTGGGTATAAGACTAATGGGACTAATAAATTTTAACTGCTTGTATCTTACTATCCATATCCATATAACAAAGCTTCCATTCGCTCAATTTTTGTATGATCTTTTGTTTAGTCTCTTCCCATATATCCTTAGCTGCCACATCAGAATAAGTTTTAATCCATTCTCCTAAATATTTAATTTTATCATGTCCCCATAAATATGGATACTACTGACCCAATTCATATGTGGGTACATAATTTACTGCTATTGCCTTTGTTTTAGCTTCATCAATTTTGTATCACAAAAATATTTGAAACAGTCTCAAAATGTTCCATAACATTGTAATGTCTCTTTCTGGTTTTGTTAGGTATAAAATAATATCAGCTGCAAATACAGACAGCTTTTCTTGACAACCATACCAACTATATCCTTGAATTTCCGAGTCCCTTATTTTCTTTGAAAATGGTTCTAAATATAATGCAAATAACAAAGGGGAAAGAGGATATCCCTGCCTGGCTCCTCTGCTCAAGCAGAAATTATCAGCTGTGCCCCTGTGCATACACAAGTGTGCTTTTATAGAGCATTGTTCTCATGCTTCCTCCTTATATCGTAAAGTTGCTGTATGCACAGGGGCGCACTTTAGTTCTTTGTACTTGAAACAGTTGGTATTGACCCAAGGGGTGGACCATGGGAAACAAGAGAAGAGTATAAAGAGCTCTACTGGCAAATAGTGTTGGAAGCCTGTAGATTCCCTGGTCTAAATGATATGATCTCTCTCGTGCCTGTGTTAAAGCTCAGATCTGCTAAATTATAGACTAAGTTTTCAATGTTAAACAAATCAATATGGATTTTTATATCAACATAAAACACATTAATTTTACATGTGTGTATTTATTTATTCATTTTGCCACATACATTATGTTTGAGTTATCAAATGACATCATGTGTGATTTTATCATTGTCCACTAGATGGCGTTATGGCATTAAATTTAATTTTATTATTTAATTAAACATTTTATGTGTAAATTATGAAATAAAATGAATGTTTTTAAACTGGATTCTTTTAAACATGTATAACGGTTATATTTGATATTAATTAACTTAAAGTGAATTAAGTGTTTTTACAAACAGTTTTAAACAAAAGGGTTAGGAAATTTATATGTTTTTGTATTAACTGAGTGTTGTTTCTCACTGGTCATTATTTGATTGTTAGCTATTTAAATATGTTGGTTAAGTTAGGTTAGCATACTCATCTGAAGAAGTTGTTTGGACGAAAACGTATTTGTGATATTGTCAGCGTTAATGTGTGTTTGTTTCATTGACTATTAAAACTGTTTGAGTTTTGGGACCGGTTGGACCACTGTGCTTTTTTAATTTGTTTACTACATCTCACCATCCCCTGAATAGTGGAATGAATTTATTCCTCTTCTGCCTGGTGTACAAAAAGTAATCATTCTCCTAAAACACTCTGTTGTCTCCCACTTTTAGTATTTTGTCCTTCTGCCATAGTTTTATCAGAATCAACTCCTTCTGCTGGTAGGATTGCATCTTTACTATTAAAGGTCTATGTTGCTTTCTCATAGCCAGGTTTGGAGCATACATACAATGTGCCCTTTCAACTAACAACTCCTCCTGTGGAATACCAGTCCAGTTGCTTAATTCTACTTTCATAAATTAATACAGTCTGTTCCTTCCAGCTTCTCTGGTATAGTTGAAAATATCAGATTTTCCCTACGTGCTCTGTCCTTTAATTCTATTATTTTTTTGAAACACATCTTCCTGAGCAGACTCTTATTCATAGCAAAAGACACATTTTTCCAACAAAAAAAAAAAAAAAAAAAACAAAAGAAGCAGAATAGCTAGGTTCAAGGCTTTTTACTTCTTTACACAGCCCAGTACCTCTGCCTTTCTCCTTCAAAGGATACAGTACCATATAGCTATAGCAAGCCACTTTTTATACAGGCAGAACCCCCATTAATTACATTGAATTACATCCAATTAAACCTTTTAAAGTGCCATTACAAAAACTAATTCCTATACACAAATAACAAATACATATTTTAAACAACCACTTATATTATTTTAAATAAATATATTCATTCACATTTTTAAATAAAAATATGTAAATAAATATTTATTCCTAAACCAGTTTTAACTACATAAAAAAAACTTCACTTTACCAAATTTACTTCAGGGTTGAGGCCCCTAGGACATAAAGTTTGATAATTCAATAATTCAAAATACATTTACTGTCCATCTCATTCAACTTTATATCTTCACCCCCTATGTGCAGAATAGGCTGTGCCAGCACACTAAAAAAGAAAGAAGCATCACTCCCCTCATGTGCATTAACAAAATGTTCAGCAAATGGACTTTCCAAAATGTTCTTGCGAATGTCACCCAAATGTTCCATAATCCTCACCTTCAAAGCTCTCTTAGTTTGCTCAACATACATTTTTGTATCACTGCATCCACATCACACAATGTATATCACTCCAAATGAGCTACAATTAAACCTCCATCTACAATTACACTTTTTTTCCATTAATGTAAGTACCTGAAATATTCTTAATGTGATTACATACTTTACAATGGCAACAAGCAAACACCCCACCAGACTCCTGAGGAACACTAGTAAGGGCCATGTTTAATAATTCTTTTAAATTAGCATATCTTCCATAAGAACATTTTACAAATTTTGAAAACAAATGACCCAATAATTCATCTTTATACACAATGTACCACAAATCCAAAATTGCCTTTCTTTGGTCCAGATGACATACCTGTGGAAGCATGGAGGTGTTTAGGTGAAATGGCAGTGGAGTATCTAACCAGATTGTTTAATGAAATCTTGGAAAGTGAGAGGATGCCTGAGGAATGGAGAAAAAGTGTTTTGGTACCGATTTTAAAGAATAAGGGTGATGTGCAGAGCTGCAGTAACTACAGAGGGATTAAACTGATCAGTCACAGCATGAAGTTGTGGGAAAGAGTAGTGAAAGCTAGGTTAAAAAGGGATGTGATAATTAGTGATCAGCAGTATAGTTTCATGCCGGGAAAGAGCACTACAGATGCGATGTTTGCTCAGAGAAGGTCAAAGGAAGTTGCATTGTGTTTTTGTAGACTTAGAGAAAGCATATAATAGGGTGCCTAGAGAGGAGTTGTGGTATTGTATGAGGAAGTCGGGAGTGTCAGAGAAACATGTAAGAGTGATACAGGATATGTACAAGGGTAGTGTGACAGCAGTGAGGGCTGTGGTGGGAGTGACAATGTGTTTAAGGTGGAGGTGGGATTACATCAAGGATCAGCTCTGAGCCCTTTCTTATTTGCAATAGGGATGGACAGGTTGACAGACAAGATCAGACAGGAGTCCCCGTGGACTATGATGTTTGCAGATGACACTGTGATCTGTAGTGAGAGTAAGGAAGAGTTGGAAGCGACCCTGGAGAGATGGAGATATGTTCTAGAGAGAAGAGGAATGAAGGTCAGCAGGACTAAGACAGAACATATGTGTGTGAATGAGAGGGAGGATAGAGGAATGGTGAGGATGCAAGGAGTAGAGGTGGCGAATGTGGATGCGTTTAAATACTTGGGATCAATAGTTCAGAGTAATGGTGAGTGTGGAAGAGAGGTGAAGAAGAGAGTACAGGCAGGATGGATTGGATGGAGAAGAGTGTCAGGAGTGATTTGTGACAGACGAGTACCAGTAAGAGTGAAAGGGAAGATCCACAAGAGGGTAGTGAGACCAGCTATGTTATATGGGTTGGAGACCGTGACATTGACAAAAAGGCAGGAGTTACAGCTGGATGTGGCAGAGTTAAAGATGTTAAGATTTGCACTGGGTGTGATGAGGGTGGATAGAATTAGGAATAAGTATATTAGAGAGTCAGCCCAGGTTGGAAGGTTTGGAGACAAAGCCAGAGAGACAAGATTACGTTGGTTTGGACATGTGCTGAGGAGGGATGCTGAGTATATTGGGAAAAAGATGATAAGGATGAAGCTACCAGGTAACAGGAAAAGAGGAAGGCCTAAGATAAGGTTTATGGATGTGGTGCGAGAGGGCATACAGGTGGTTGGTGTGACAAAACAAGATGCAGAGGACAGGAAGAAATGGAAACAGATGATCCGCTGTGGTGACCCCTAACGGGAACAGCCGAAAGATGATGATGATTACTTCTGAAAATAAAGAGAATCTAGAAACCAAATACAAATCTCTGTCTACCCCCAACACTTGCAACATTGCCCTTCTTTAACACATTTTTAACCACAGCTTTACCTTCTATCACTTCCACAACAGCCTGATTAAGATCCAGTTCCTTATAAGCTCTTACCATAAGCCTTTCTTTCGTCTCCAATAAAAACTCTGCCCTACAAATTGTTTCTGAGGTATTACAAGCAATTTGCTTAAACTCACCAAGGGAAAGAGAATTCATTAAATGGGGGGATGCATACTATCTGCATGTAAAAAATTATTTACCGCAGTAGTTTTCCTAAAAGGTTTAAACTGAATTTTATTCATGGAATCTACATAAAACTCCACAGCCAAAAACTGAATAGAAGAAACTAACCAACGAACTAAATAACTACCGAACTAACCAAACTAACTACCTTGCCCAAATTTTCCTAGAATTTATAAACTCAAACGCCCTGGAACAACTGGTCAACACTCCCACCAAAGGTGACAACATACTGGACCTGGTCATCACCAACATGGGCGACTGGTGTTCCACACCTCAGGTCAACCCCTTGCTGGTTAGATCTGACCATAAACAAATCACTTTGGATATCCACATTCTGCCCCCACCCCCAGACAAGGAAACCACCATGAAAAACTTTTCAAAAGCAAATTTCACGTTACTTAAGATGCAGGTGGAAAGTGTCAAAGGCCCCATGCTAAAGGATAACACTGTCCAAGCTACAAAATCGTTTACTAATGCATTCTACGGGGACCTACAAGAATGTATGGATCGTGCTATCCCAAGCAAAACCATGACTCACTCCTCCAAGAAAAGAAAACCAGTCTGGTGGACCCCTGCCATAAACAAACTATACAATAGAAGAAGGAAACTAGTACAGAAAAGAGTAAAATCCCAAGAAGGGAAGACATCCCTGATCAGTAGCAGCAAGAAACTATGAACCCTCATAAAATCTCTAAGACGAGCTTTGAAAGAAAACTTGCCAAAGACTCCAAAGATAACCACAAGGCATTCTTTAGTTATGTCAAGAATCTAAGTGGCAATGCTCAGATCTGCTCTGAGTTAGTGCAGAATGGCACAAAATACACTGAACTGACCGATATTGCCAACTTCCTGGCAGACAGGTTCAGTGCAAACTTCAACCCCTTCTCACCCCCAAAAGGGCCCATAACCATACCAGAAGAATGTAGAGCCCCTGAAATCACAGAGACTTAAAATAGCCCTCTCCACAGCCAAAAAAACAGCATCAATGGGACTGGACGGTGTCCCAGACTGCGTCCTACACGAGCTCAAAGATGAACTAACTCCTCACCTAAACACACTGTTCAAACTCAGCCGCTCCACAGGATACATACCCATAGAGTGGTGCACAACTATGGTTATTCTGCTCCGCAAAGGTGGAGCCACAACAGACCCCAGGAACTATTGCCCTATAAGCCTGACTAGCTTGGTCTGCAAGGCTATGGAGCGCATCATCATGGAACTCATTAACAGAGACATTGGGAACCTCCAAACACTGGACCCTACCCAGTTCGGCTTTGTTAAGGGCAGATCATGCCTCCTAAACCTGGTGGACTTCTTTGAGACAGTTACCAAGGCTATTGAAGAGGGAAAGATGGTACACACAGCCTACCTAGACCTCATAAAGGCCTTCGACACCATTCCCCATTCTGGTATGATAGACAAGTTTCACCAGCCTGAACATAAACCCCTATGTCACAAGATGGGTTGCCAATTGGCTCACGGACAGAACCCACATGGTGAGAGTTGCGGGAGCTAGGTCTGACTCTAAATCATTTACAAGTGGCATTCCCCAGGGCTCAGTCCTAGGACCCCTCCTGTTCGGCATATACTTCTCAGAGGTACAGACAAGCACAGGAGGACTATGGCTGACCAAATTCAGACAACTGCAAACTAGGGGCTATAATTGACTCACCGGCTGACACAGACATCCTCCAAAAGGGTCTCACTGACACGGACACCTGGTGTCAAAATCATGGCCTCAAGCTAAATGCTAAAAAGTGCATAGTTATTCCCTTTGGAAATAAAGTACCACAAACTACCACATAGGTGGTAGTCCCCTAAATACGGAAAACGTAATAAGGGATCTGGGGACCCAAGTAGACAGTAATCTCTCCTTTGATAATCACATTGCCAAAGTGGTTAGAAAATCCTTCTATGTGGACCACCTAATCACAAAAGGGTTTGCATCCAAATCAAAAGAGGTCATTTGTGCCCCTATACTCATCACTCATCAGACCCATCATAGAGTACAATGTCCCATTTGGGGTGTACCTTACAAGACACCTGCAACAGCTGGAAAGATCACAGAAGTACCTCATCAAGACGATCACTGGCCTCAAACAGATGCCCTATGCAGCTCAACTGAAGAAACTCCAGCTGTACTCAGTTGCATACAGCCTGCTCAGAGGTGATCTATGCCTGACATACAAGGACATGTCCAACCCAGAATTGATGGACATGCTCCACCTAAAGAAAACCTTATCCCCTCAAGCCACACTCTCTAAGGATCTAAACCTCACCAGAAAAATAAATAGGACGTGTTGCAGGGATAGATTCCTGTCCCAGAGACGTCCCATGCTTTGGAACAAGATTCCAATCTAAATTAGGCAGAGCTGCTCGCTAGCACTCTTCAAGAGAAACCTTGACGAGTGGATGAGAAACAGAAAGTTTACCCTGGGGATCACTTCAGTGGCTCTGCTGGACAGAGGCAGAGGGAACTAATCTAAGGGGGCGGCGAAAGCCAACATATTCTGGCTAGGCTTATAAATGCCTTTGGGCAGATAGCCTAGTACCTACCTATGAACCTAAGACCCACCCTTCAACACAGAAAACTTCAATCCATGCTCTTTCATATTTAACTCAGAGAGAAACATATCAAATTCCTCAGAATTTCCTCAACATAAGAAAATGAAATCATCTATAAAATGTTTACACATCACTACATGACTCTTATAAAATTCAGAACGGTAAGTTAATTTTTTTCTCAAAGTAACCCATATACAGAATAGCATATGTAGGGGCATATGAAGCCCCCATTACTGCCCCGTTTTGCTGAGGAAATATCTCATTTTCAAATTTGAAATAATTGTGTGTCAAACAAAATTCAAGCAACCTAACCACAAAGGCAGTTCTTGAGTCATCACCCATTGTGTCCCAAATGGCCTCCATACCCCACCTTAACTGAATATTAGTATATAAAGAATTAACATCCATACAACCCAATAACAGTCATTCTGCCAATCAATTGTACTAACTTCCTTACAAAGCTGCTGAGTATTAGTAACGTGTGTTGGCACTCTAACCAAATACTTCTTTAACATTAAATCTAAAAACAAACCTCACATTCTGCAAATAAGTACCCACTCCCGAAATAATAGGTCTACCTGGTGGGTCCATAAAATTTTTATGCAGTTTAGGTAACACACAAAAAAATCGGGTCGTATGGTTTAACAATAACAGGATTCTGCCTGTATAAAATGTGGCTTGCTATATGGTATTGTATCCTCTGAAGGCGAAAGGCCGAGGTACCGGGAGCCTCAAACCTGCTATTCTGCTTCTTCTTTTGTTGTTTGTGTTGATATTCTCCATCAGGAACAATGTGAGACTCATAGTTTTAGTTTTAGGGTTATTGAGGTTATTTGTCCAAGCATTAGGAGGTGATGTCCCAACACATACTGAACATAGAGAGACCTGTTGGATTATTACTTTACGTGCTGACAGAGGAAGAGGCCTAAATGAAAAGGCCTCTATTAAACCCTTTTTAAAGAAAAGGAGACTATGTAAATGACGGTATTTTGTATGCACACATATATATTTCTGTTTAAGTATATATATATATATATATATATATATATACATACATTTTCGTTTCTGTTATGCGTTTCATACATATATTTTTGTGTTTTCATGTTTATATGTTTTTATAGTGAGGGGTATTTTCACTTTATATAGTTAGTATTTATTATGTTTCATAGTTTTGTAGTTTGTTTTTGTCCTGGTTCTGTAGGTACTTGAACTGCTGGGATTGCACACCTCAAGTATTTAATTGAATAATTATTTAATTTATTTTGTATTAGCAATGTTTTTGATTGGATAGGGTATTTATGTGATGAGTATATATTATGCTGGTCCATTTTATTTGTATCTGGTCTGAAGAAGCTCTATGCGAAAGCGCTTACCGTATTAATAAATTTGTGGATCTTTTTTACCTTAAGACTCGTATTTTCCTGTTTCATTGCTTTGCTGCTCTGATACTGGACTGTAACAACAGAGTATGGATTATATGCACCATTTTGTTGGTTTGGTGTATGATTGTACCTGACTTGGTTGTTGCATGGTTACTCTGCTACCAGTGTTTTCAGTATACTCTATCAGTGTTTCATCTATTTTTAATTAATTTATTTACATATTTATTTTGTGTGTTTTTACCTGGATAGTTCAACTCGGTGGTTAACCCATTTTCAGTGGAGGCCTGGGGGAAAAAGCCCCAAGTTACAGTAAATACATAGCATGAACAAATACAAACAAATAAAATCACAATTATAATTAAAGACAGAAACATTGGAAAATTCAATCTTAGGTAAAATAATAAAATAGGTTGCACAGCCAAAAAGAAAAATTTGCACGTAATACATAGTGCAGAGCAATACAAATATAGGCAGATACATCCAAATACCAATATAGGCAGATTCATACTTTAAGTAGGTCTGTGTGCAGTGGTCTTATATTTTCCTGTAGGTTACTGGAAGTCATGTCTGAAGGTTGCATTGTTTTTTGCTGAACAGCTGCAGAACTTTCCTCAGTTAGTGTTTCTTCCTCACTTTTTGTAGCTGACTTTTTCCAGGTGCTTTGTATTTCTTTTTTCCTGGCATCCAGGCAGTACACTTAGTAGCCAGTTACTGAAATTTACTCATAAATACAAACGTCTACTGGCCTTCTCTGCTAAGTTTCTGTGTTCACATTGGGAGAGCTAGAGTTAAGCTGTTCCTCAATGTGCAGCCATCTTGCCCCATTAGATCTGATCTTGTACAAGTTATGCAATTTAGCAAGTATGTGTCTGAATCACGCCTACACTACAATCTGCTCTCAGTTTTATACTGCATTATGTCTCCCCAAGAATGGGTCTGCATGCACATGAAAGGCCAAGCACACAAGCAGCCATTCTACATTTTATTGCACTAGGCTTCACTCGATATTTGTCAAAGATACCCACACCTCCAGGTTGGTGGCACAGCACGAAGCATCAGAGACTATCCATGTGCAACTAACAGTGGGCAAAACTGCCTTCCAGTTTATAGCCTGCTACAGACCACCCTCCCAAACCCAGGAACCCCACTCGGCCTTCCTGAGAACACTGGAAAATATGAAGGTCTCTCCAAACACCATTATATTGGGCGACTTCAACTACCCAACATAGACTTGGAGCATTACTCTAGCTCCAACACCCTAGCCCAAAGGTTCCTAGAATTTATAAACTCAAATGCTATGGTACAACTTGTTACCAATCCCACAAGAGGGGAAAACATACTGGACCTGATCATCACCAACATGGGCACTCTATGCTCCAGACCAGAAGTGTATCCCTCACTGGTAAGATCAGACCATAAACTAATCTCACTGGATATTCACATCCTGACCCCATCCCCTGCCCAGAAAACCACAGTGAAAAACGTCTCTAAAGCAAATTTCACACTCCTCAAAACCGAGATGGAATCCTTAAAAGCCCCCGAGCCTGTGGAAAATATGGCCCAGACCGCAGAATCCTTTATAAACGCATTCTATGAACACCTTCAGCAATGCATGGATCATGCAATCCCAAATAAAACCAAGATCCAATCCTCCAAAGGCAGACGTCCTGTCTGGTGGACCCCAGCCATAAACAAACTATACAATAGAAGGAGGAAGCTACTACATGATAGAGCAAAATCCCAAAAAGGGAAGGCATCTCTGATCAGTATTAGCAAAAAACTATGGGCACTCATAAAATCGTCTAAGGCCAGCTTCGAGAGAAAAATTGCACAGGACACTAAGGATAATCACAAGGCTTTCTTTAGTTATGTTAGGAACCTGGGTGGGAATTCCCAGAAAAGCTCAGAATTAGTCCAAAATGACAAAAAATACATCGAACCCACAGACATTGCCAACATCCTAGCTGACAGGTTCAGCGCAACCCCCCCCCCCCACCAAAAGGGCAAATATCTATCCCAGAAGAGTGCTGCCCCCCTGACATCTCAGATGCTCAGGTAAGAGCCGCCCTCTCCAAAGCAAAAAACACAGCATCAATGGGACCAGACGGTGTCCTGGGCTGCGTCCTACATGAACTCTAAGAAGAGCTAAACCCAAACATAAAAGTACTGTTCAATCTCAGCCTTACTACAGGATATGTACCCAAAGAGTGGTGTACAGCAACAGTGGTCCCTCTCCACAAAGGTGGTGCCTCAACGGATCCTGGAAAGTATCGCCCCATAAGCCTGACTAGCTTGGTCTGCAAAGCTATGGAAAGGATCATCATGGACCTCATAAATAAAGATATTGGGGACCTACAGACACTGGATCCTACACAGTTCGGCTTTGTTAAGGGCAGATCCTGCCTCTTAAACCTGGTCGATTTCTTTGAAACAGTCACCAAGGCTATTGACGAGGGAATGTGGTCCACACAGCCTACCTGGACCTCGCAAAAGCCTTTGATACAATACCCCACTCGGGCATTATAGATAAGCTCACCAGCTTAAATATAAACCCCTATGTCACTAGATGGGTTGCAAACTGGCTCAAGGACAGAACCCACATGGTTAGAATTGCTGGAGCCATGTCAGACTCCAAACCAGTTAAAAGTGGTGCCCCACAAGGCTCAGTCCTGGGACCTCTCTTGTTCGGTATATATATTTCTCGGAGGTACAGGCCAACACGGAAGGACTGTGGCTGACCAAGTTCGCAGATGACTGCAAACTGGGCGCCATAATCGACTCTCCAGCCGACACAAGCATCCTCCAAAAGGGCTCATAGAAACAGACAACAGGTGCCAGAGCCATGGCCTCAAGCTAAACGCCAAAAAGTGTATAGTCATCCCCCTTGGCAAAAACAAAGTGCCCACAAATTACCACATAGGTGGTAATCCATTAAGTACAGAAGAAGTAATTAGGGACCTGGGGACCCAAGTTGTTAGCAATCTCTCATTTGACAACCACGTGGCCAAAGTGGTTAGAAAAACATTTTATATAGCCCACCTAATCATGAAGAGATTCACATCTAGATCAGAGGAGGTCATTACTCATCCCTCATCAGGCCCATAATTGAGTACAATGCCCCTTTTGGGATGTACCTTACCAGACACCTGCAGCAACTGGAAAGGCCCCAAAAGTACCTCACCAAGAGGATCAAAGGGCTCAAACAGATGCCATATGCTGCCCGGTTAAAGAAACTCCAGCTCTACTCAGTGGCATACCGCCTGCTCAGAGGCGATCTGTGCCGGACGTATAAAGCCATGTCCAACCTGGAATTAATGGACATGCTGCACCTCAGAAAATCCAAATCCCATCGAGCTATGCACTCGAGAGACTTGAACCTCAGCACTGAAATAAATAGGACCTGCTGGAGGGACAGATTCATAACCCAGAGGCTCCCTTCACTCTGGAATAAAATCCCAGTCCAGGTTAGGCAGAGTCCCTCATTGACTCTTTTCAAAGGAATCTTGATGAGTAGATGGGAGATCGTAGGTTTACCCCGGGTATCACTTCTGTGTCACTGTTAGACAGAGGCACAGTATACTAACCTTGAAAAAGGGCATAGCAAAATTAATTTAAAATGGGTGGCGAAAGCCAAACACACTCTTGCTAGGCTTATAAATGCCCTAGGGCAGATAGCCTAGTATGATCCTATGAACCTATGATGTCATTGTGTTACTGCTCTACTACAATAAATTTGTACTTGAGGTAGGTGAACTGCTTTGTCTATTCAAGTGGCCATGCCAATGCCCAGTAACACTGTGGTACAATGTCAGGTGTCCACATGTGCCATTAGGCTGTTCTAGTAGACAGTGCCATCAAACTACTACCCATGTGCATCATGCTGCACATCACATGGTGTCCAGTACGTTTGACTATGCACAACGACCATTCATTCTTCTCCAGAGTCAGATTTGGAATGGCTTCGGTAGTTACCTGCACTGCATTTGCTGCATACAGATCAGGAGCAGCACCTGCTAGGCTCCTATGAAGAGTTGTTTTATACAAGGATGTCTGGCATTAGCTGGCTAGGGACTTGAGCAGTGGCATTACTTGCACTGGGCTGCAGACTCACCACAAGCACAGTGACCTGCAGATGCAGTACAATGACTATGTCCACAAATGAAAAGAAGAGGAGTAGTTTAGGGAGGGGCAGACATCTTCTTTTCATAAGTTTGCTTGATCTGTATTGGCACTAGTATACACATCCTGTTCATGCAGCTGTTTGTGCATTCACTTCTCAGGGATGTGCTGATGTGATTATGGTTTTGTTCCATTTTTGTAGTGCTACAGCAGCTGAAAGCTAATGAGGTGGACTGCCAGTGCAGTCAGGCCAGATTCTGCAGGTGGTGGGTTATTCTGTTGCTGATTTTTTTAGTTTGTTTTTTGTTTCTTTGTCTTTATTTTAAGCTATTTACTTTTTTCTGTATTCTCTATTTATTTTCCTTTTCTACAGGATCAGTCTTGGAGAACACAAAAATGCAGTGGCAACAATACCCTGCACTCGTCACAGCAATTGCAGCATTCCCCAGTGATCCCTAGGTCTGCCTCCCTTCTGGATGATGAAGACCTCCCTGCAGAAGACAACCTAGAGGGCTTGCTGGTGGCCTTTGTAACCACCTCACGGGACAGGTAATGGCTCTACCTTTGACAGTGGACTGAGGGGGTCTAATTCACCTGGTGGAAAGTGTGGTGCCTGGTACAGGCCACAGAAAGTCAGTGGCTGGACACCCAGACTGTGACCATGGAGGGTGTCTTCACATGGTTTGTACAACCACTAGTTAGACCAGTCCTGACCATCGGGTCACTAGAGGCTGCACCTACCCCTAAAGTCAGCTGCTGAGGTGACTGACGTCATGTGAGGTTCACCTCTAGGCCAGAATAACAGGACAGCCACACCACTGACTTTTGTTGATCATTACATTCTCCTTCCTCGTGTTTCTTCTTGTCTGTCATTTGTCCTCCAATCCTCCCCATCAGTACTTGTCCACTCCTTTTCTGTGTCACTCACTTGATGTCCCACCCTTGTGCGTCACCACCTCTCCTGTTGGTCTTTGTCTGTATATATGTTTGTATGTGTGCCCTGACATATTTCCTACACCTGCCTTTCTCCCTGCATTTACATCTTACTACTGTCACTTCTATTGTTCTTAAAAAAAGGTGTGTGTGTGTGTGTGTGTGTGTGTGTGTGTGGAGGGGGGGGGGAGCACCTATCCAGGAAAAAAAGCATCCATTATTTCTATAGCCATCTACCACTCCCATTATTCTTCTGTGCTTACTCTTCCTTTTTTGAGTTGCCCTATCACCCCCATACCTTTCTTGGCACAGGGCTCTTATCCTAATATAGGTTGTACACTGTACTCTTGCACTGCTGAGGTGATTTACAGCACCTATGAATGCACACAGCACTGGACATGCCACATCTATGTTGCCACAGAGGTTATGTGACCCAAAAAAGCACAGTGTGTAGCTGGGTGGTTACTGCCCTAGTGTAACTGCGGTGCCTTTCACCTTTTGCCTAACCTCCTACGTGAATGTGCTATACCTGCTTTTATGCATTCTTACTCATAGTCGGGCCCCATTGTACTACAGTCATCAATATTTTTTTCATAAAGCAGCTGCACTACTCGTATTTCTGAATGTCCCTAAATCTTTATTTTTTTATTTTACTCTGTGATCATGTAATTGGCCAATAGGCTTACAGCCTTTTCCAAGGGTAAGCTGAAGAGTAATATGAAGACTTTGGACAATTTGGTGATGACACCTAGGAAATATACCTAATCCATCAGGAAAAATAACAATGGCACACAAAGAATGTGTACTGCATGAAGCAGTAGCTGATATTAAGAGGCGAAATGCATCAAACCAAACCAGAAAATTAATAAGCAGTAGGAGTGAGAGCAGGAAACAGTGTAAATTAGCTATTTTACCGTGTGTGGAGAAGGAGTGCTCTACACAATTATGTACAACAAGGAAGAAAAGGTAGTTGTGGACACACTTATTGTAGATTAAACTGTAAGGAAAACACAATGGAGACAGTGTAGACTTAAGGAGGGGCAAAGACCCTGACAGAGGGAATTCGCTGATGGAAACAGGTAAAGCTCATGCAGGAAAACAATAAGTGGTGCTACAAGGGAAGAGAAGGTCCTCTAAAGCTATGAATATAAATACAGAGAAGAATAAACTAGAGGGCAATCTCAGATAACACTACAAATGATGATGAAAGGTCAGTATGAAATAAAGTTATCTATTTAAAACTAGTCTGGTACATTTAATGAGAAAAAAATAAAAGAATGTTTAAATATCAAAGTAAAAAAAATAAGAACTTTGATGCACATAGTGCAAGAGACACAACCTACTGTGTGATTTGAGAACATTTAAACAAATGATGCTGTTTAAGAGAAAAGCCATGAAAAGTATGTAATCCTAGCAAGACAACTATGAAGAGTAAGACAAGCATGCATCAAATTAATTCTTAGACAAGAAGCACTGCTAATGTGCGCAGAGATGCAAACTGTGCAGAAAATTAACAAACGTTATCACACACGAGTTATGCAGAGAGGTCTAGGGTGGAATATCATGCTGCATGTTAAAGACAGAAACCTATAACACTTTGAAAGTTGTTGTACATGTGAGAGGACTGGACAATGGAATGTGCAATATAGGTTTAAAATATCTGGGGAAGCAGGGCATGCACAAAGCAATTCCAACAAATGTCTGATGGGTAGTTCTGAGGAACTGTACTGGCCTGAGTGTACAAACAAACAGATTATGAGGAAGAGAATACCATTTCTCATGAAAAACTGAAGAAACAATGGTACAAAATAAATGCTACAACAGACGAAAGGATTAAATATAAATGGAATATTGGGGAAAAAAGAAATAAGTACTAACAGGAAAGAAGTAGAAAAGCAACAGGTTTAATTTTATTAGAAAACAACTGGAAACAAAGAAGATGGAAATAAAATCAGTGAAGGATGGGAAAAGATATACGGCAGTACAGGAAAAAATAATATGGAAATCTGAGGGAAGAAGGAAATAAAATCAGTGAAGGATGGGAAAAAATATACGACAGTACAGGAAAAAATAATACGGAAATCTGAGGGAAGATGGAAATAATAAAATCAGTGAAGGATGGGAAAAGATATACGACAGTACAGGAAAAAATAATATGGAAATCTGAGGGAAGAAGGAAATAAAATCCGTGAAGGATGGGAAAAGATATACGGCAGTACAGGAAAAAATAATCTGGAAATCTGAGGGAAGATGGAAATAATAAAATCAGTGAAGGATGGGAAAAGATATACGACAGTGCAGGAAAAAATAATACGGAAATCTGAGGGAAGAAAGAAATAATAAAATCAGTGAAGGATCAAAAAGATATATGACAGTACAGGAAAAAATAATATGGGAATCTGAGGGAAGAAGAAATAAAATCAGTGAAGGATGGGAAAAGATATATGACAGTACAGGAAAAAATAATACGGAAATCTGAGGGAAGAAGGAAATAATAAAATCAGTGAAGGATGGGAAAAGATCTACGACAGTACAGGAAAAAATAATATGGAAATCTGAGGGAAGATGGAAATAATAAAATCAGTGAAGGATGGGAAAAGATATACGGCAGTACAGGAAAAAATAATCTGGAAATCTGAGGGAAGATGGAAATAATAAAATCAGTGAAGGATGGCAAAAGATATACGGCAGTACAGGAAAAATAATATGGAAATCTGAGGGAAGAAGGAAATAATAAAATCAGTGGAGGATGGGAAAAGATATACGACAGTACAGGAAAAATAATACGGAAATCTGAGGGAAGAAGGGAATAATAAAATCAGTGAAGGATGGGAAAAGATATACGACAGTACAGGAAAAAATAATACGGAAATCTGAGGGAAGATGGAAATAATAAAATCAGTGAAGGATGGGAAAAGACATATGACAGTGCAGGAAAAAATAATACGGAAATCTGAGGGAAGAAAGAAATAATAAAATCAGTGAAGGATCAGAAAAGATATACGACAGTACAGGAAAAAATAATACGGGAATCTGAGGGAAGAAGGAAATAAAATCAGTGAAGGATGGGAAAAGATATATGACAGTACAGGAAAAAATAATACGGAAATCTGAGGGAAGATGGAAATAATAAAATCAGTGAAGGATGGGAAAAGATCTACGACAGTACAGGAAAAAAATAATATGGAAATCTGAGGGACAAAGGAAATAAATCAGTAAAGGATGGGAAAAGATATAAGACAGTAATGAAAAACATAATAAGGGAATCTGAGGGAAGAAGGAAGTAATAAAATCAGTGAAGGATGGGAAAAGATAAACAACAGTACAGGAAAAAATAATACAGAAATCTGAGGGAAGATGGAAATAAAATCAGTGAAGGATGGGAAAAGATATAAGACAGTAAAGGAAAAAATAATACGGAAATCTGAGAGAAGATGGAAATAATAAAATCAGTGAAGGATGGGAAAAGATATACGGCAGTACAGGAAAAAATAATATGGAAATCTGTGGGAAGATGGAAATAATAAAATCAGTGAAGGATGGGAAAAGATATATGGCAATACAGGAAAAAAATAATATGGAAATCTGAGGGAAGAAGGAAATAAAATCAGTGAAGGATGGGAAAAGATATACGACAGTACAGGAAAAATAATACAGAAATCTGAGGGAAGAAGGAAATAATAAAATCAGTGAAGGATGGGAAAAGATATACGACAGTACAGGAAAAAATAATACGGAAATCTGAGGGAAGATGGAAATAAAATCAGTGAAGGATGGGAAAAGTTATACGACAGTACAGGAAAAAATAATACAGAAATCTGAAGGAAGAAGGAAATAATAAAATCAGTGAAGGATCGGAAAAGATATATGACAGTACAGGAAAAAATAATACGGAAATCTGAGGGAAGAAGGAAATAAAATCAGTGAAGGATGGGAAAAGATATGCGACAGTACAGGAAAAAATAATATGGAAATCGAGGGAAGAAGGAAATAAAATCAGTGAAGGATGGTTAAACATCTACGACAGTACAGGAAAAAATAATATGGAAATCTGAGGGAAGAAGGAAATAATAAAATCAGTGAAGGATGGGAAAAGATATAAGACAGTACGGGAAAAAATAATAAGGGAATCTGAGGGAAGAAGGAAGTAATAAAATCAGTGAAGGATGGGAAAAGATATACGACAGTACAGGACAAAATAATACGGAAATCTGAGGGAAGATGGAAATAAAATCAGTGAAGGATGGGAAAAGATATATGACAGCACAGGAAAAATAATACGGAAATCTGAGGGAAGAAGGAAATAATAAAATCAGTGAAGGATGGGAAAAGATATATGACAGTACAGGAAAAAATAATACGGAAATCTGAGGGAAGATGGAAATAATAAAATCAGTGAAGGATGGGAAAAGATATACGACAGTACAGGAAAAAATAATATGGAAATCTGAGGGAAGAAGGAAATAATAAAATCAGTGAAGGATCGGAAAAGATATACGACAGTACAGGAAAAAATAATACGGAAATCTGAGGGAAGAAGGAAATAAAATCAGTGAAGGATGGGAAAAGATATATGACAGTACAGGAAAAGTAATACGGAAATCTGAGGGAAGAAGGAAATAAAATCAGTGAAGGATGGGAAAAGATCTACGACAGTACAGGAAAAAATAATACGGAAATATGAGGGAAGGAAATAATAAAATCAGTGAAGGATGGGAAAAGATACAAGGCAGTGCAGGAAAAAATAATAAGGAAATCTGAGGGAAGAAGGAAGTAATAAAATCAGTCTGAGGGAAGAAGGAAGTAATAAAATCAGTGAAGGATGGGAAAAGATATATGACAGTACAGGAAAAAATAATACGGAAATCTGAGGGAAGATGGAAATAAAATCAGTGAAGGATGGGAAAAGATATATGACAATACAGGAAAAAATAATACGGAAATCTGAGGCAAGATGGAAATAATAAAATCAGTGAAGGATGGGAAAAGATATACAACAGTTGTTGTTGTTGTGTCTTTCGTCTTTTCCCGGTTAGGGGTCGCCACAGCGGAACTCCGGTCTGCTAATGATTGGCAGTTGATTTTTACGTGCTGAGTTGCCAGCCCTAACGCACAACCTTCAACAAAGGCACGCCCATTCACGCATGTCTCCACGCAGAAGATGCTCTAGCTGAGAGTCGAACCGTACAGCGTCTTACTGTGAGGTGACAGCGCTACCGCAGCACCACCACAGTACACGAAAAAATAATACGGAAATCTGATGGAAATAATAAAATCAGTGAAGGATGGGAAAAGATATACGACAGTACAGGAAAAAATAATACGGAAATCTGAGGGAAGAAGGAAGGCCGCAACGAAAATGTCAAAAGCACAAGGACCAAGTACAGAAATAAACTAAAAGGAAAGGAGTACAATACCCTCCAGGCTAAACTGCAGGTGAAACAGGAAATAAATTTATTTTCATAACTATTAATAACTTAAAGAATCAGGCAAGAAGAGCTGCAATAGCGAAATGCTTTGAAAAGAACCAAAGTGGATGGCTCAGTAACACAAAACGACAGGACGCCACAATAAACAAACATCCACTGAATATGAACACCACAAAAGTTAAGCGCTTTCATCTGCCGATTGCAGACTTCATCAGAACACATAGAAACACCACAACCTGTGTGATTTAAACAGATTTAGGCGCCAAAACTTTTTTTGAAATCTTAAAGGTACAAAACTCTTACAATATAAAAATTTTTTGAGTGCTAAACTGTAAAGTTTCTTGTTGAAAAAAAACGATCTTTTCATAAATAAATTAATCATGGACATAACTATGAATCTATACACCTCATATAAATTAATAATACTATTATGAATATCTAAATACATACAAGTACAGATATAAATATATATCAGATGCAAAACTAAAATATATATAATATAAATATAAGAAACTGAATGAATATGTGTGAAATATAATCTGCTTAAAATTGGGAAACATAAGTATATAAAACATATATCTTTAATGCATATGATAAATAAATAAATAAATAATTATGCATATTGAATTAGTTGATAATAATGAATATTAAAAATATAAAAGTCTAAAATAGTTGTAATATAATATGATATGATATAATATATATTTAAAATATGTTAAAAGAATGTTACATGTTAAGGAAAGGTTTGATGCTTATAAAATCATTAAGTCCTGGGGTTCTGGTGGCATCAACTAATATTTGCCACTTACTCTCCCTACAAGCCAGTCTGGTTTTCCAGTCACCACCCAAAGGATTCAGATCTTCCTTATCAATAATAGTAAACAAAAATGTGTGTTGTTCACCTAATTCACTGATATGACTATATAGGGCATTATTGAGGTCTTTG
The DNA here is from genome assembly GCF_019279795.1 of Protopterus annectens. NCBI lineage: Eukaryota > Metazoa > Chordata > Ceratodontiformes > Protopteridae > Protopterus > Protopterus annectens. Next base: position 23,467,380 of record NC_056743.1, read on the forward strand.
ATTTTTATCTTATAATAATGTTCATATATACACTTCCTCAATTGTCTCTCTGTTTTCCCTATATAAAACGCGGGGCATTCTTTACATTTCGCAAGGTAAACAACCTGTTTTGTGCTACAGTTGCCACCCCTACTGTAGGGAGAGTAAGTGGCAAATATTAGTTGATGCCACCAGAACCCCAGGACTTAATGATTTTATAAGCATCAAACCTTTCCTTAACATGTAACATTCTTTTAACATATTTTAAATATATATTATATCATATCATATTATATTACAACTATTTTAGACTTTTATATTTTTAATATTAATTATTATCAACTAATTCAATATGCATAATTATTTATTTATTTATCATATGCATTAAAGATATATGTTTAATATACTTATGTTTCCCAATTTTAAGCAGATTATATTTCACACATATTCATTCAGTTTCTTATATTTATATTATATATATTTTTGTTTTACATCTGATATATATTTATATCTGTACTTGTATGTATTTAGATATTCATAATAGTATTATTAATTTATATGAGGTGTATAGATTCATAGTTATGTCCATGATTAATTTATTTATGAAAAGATCGTTTTTTTCAACAAGAAACTTTACAGTTTAGCACTCAAAAAATTTTTATATTGTAAGAGTTTTGTACCTTTAAGATTTCAAAAAAAGTTTTGGCGCCTAAATCTGTTTAAATCACGGAGGTTGTGGTGTTTCTATGTGTTCTGATGAAGTCTGCAATCGGCAGATGAAAGCGCTTAACTTTTGTGGTGTTCATATTCAGTGGATGTTTGTTTATTGTGGCGTCCTGTCGTTTTGTGTACAATAAACGGAATAGTTGTGGAAGCTGCGTCTACCTTTATCGCCTTTACCAGACCAGTGCCGGAATTTGGTGTGTGAACCACAACAGCATTAACTGCAGGACTCCTGCTCCAAAAAGACATATCCATAAGGGGGAGAACATAATTTTCTGTATTTTTTCTCTTTTATTTCTCTTTCTTCTCTCTGTGTTTTTCTTCAAATTTCTCTCTAGCTTTTATGTCAGCAATAAAAATCTGTGCCCCTTTCCTTCCCCTCCTCAAGTTTCTTACCTGTTGAAGGGGACAATGTTGTGAGGGCAGGAGAGGCAGGCAGCATGCCCCTTAATACAAGCACGGCCTTTCTATCCACCAGGGACCTGACGCCAAAGGTCACACAGGCTGAGAATTCACAGTCATGATGGGAAAGCCCAAACAAAATACACACTGATCATGTACACCCAGAGTGTGTAACTTGTGTCCACACCCCGGACAGTTTCATATTTTTTTAAAACTCGGGGATTTGTTCATTTTCAGGTTACATAAGAACTGACAAACAATAACCAACGAAAGACACACCACAACTGTGAAAAGATTGAATATAAAATGCTGAACACTCAACTAATACTCGTAATATTCCAAAAGTTCAACGTTGAAACCACAGATAACCCAATGAACACAAGTCCTGTTAAAAAAAAATCTTTTTTATTGTTGAAACGATATACTGCTCATATCTTGTTTAGCGCTTTCACCCACTATACGTGAGCTTCCTCAGAACACAAATTTAATTATTCAAAACCACTTAAATAAAATTTTAGGCACCAAAATCTCTCATTTTAATCTGCCCTTAAAGTGATAACATTCATATACATTTGTTGGTGTATTTGTTAATACTTTATGTATCAGATATGATAATGTTACTGTTTCCATTAATTAATACAGACTAAAACAGTTAAATTACATACATACTAATAGTAAATTCTACACAAATTTAAATTCTAAAAAGATTTTTTTATTTTATAATCTTATATATTACTTATTAAAATCATCCACGGAATTTATTCCCTTTCTTAAAAAATGCCATATACAAAAATTCATATTAAAAATCACACAAAAAAAATTGTATTAACTTGTGTGTTTATATACAATATTAATGTTAGTAATTGTTTCTCATTATTACATTTCCAAGACTGTTTTTGTTCTAAATGATACACTCTTCATATGCTCCATACCAATAACTTCTCACTTATTGTCTAATAGCCAATATAAGTTTAATTGATATATAGTCATTCAAACCTGGCGGTGTTGAGGCATCAATAAATAGCTGCCACCATACTTCCTTATATCCTAGGGGTGTCTTGCTATTACCCCCCCCCCAGATTATATTTTATATTTTCTAAAATGGCAAATTTAAATTTGTGCATCTCCCCATACTTGTCAATATGCCTATATAAGGCATTGTTGGAATCTTTTCTTTTTATACTATATAGGTGATCATAAATACGATTTTTGAAGTGTCTTTCCTATATAGTCTCCAGGACATACACAACACTTCGCCATATAAATCACAAAGTTTGAATTGTAATTGCCATGTCTAAACCTTATAATGGTGCTGTTTACATTTTCCAAAATTATGCTTTCATCTTCCATTATAGCATGACACTGGTTGCAACTTCCACACTTACTAGTGTGTTTCTTGTTGCTGTTATTAATGTTCAAATCTCTTCTTATACCACCTTGTTCTAAATGTTTTTTCAAATTACTTCCCATTTTGTACACGAAAGTTGGCTTGTTACCTACTATCTCTTTCAACTCATCATCCGCCAATAATATATTCCAGTTGTTATACAAAATTCTCTTTATTTTATATATCTGAGGACCACATGCACGTTGGTTATTTCCCTTTGGAACTCTCCACTTGTTTAACAATATTCACAGGTCTGTTCTCTCCTTGGTAGGCTCCTAGAAGTGGTGGGTATTTCCTTCCCCTTTCTTGAACAACATACTGTCTTGTATCTGACATCATTTCCATATTCACAGGTCTGTTCTCTCCTTGGTAGGCTCCTAGAAGTGGTGGGTATTTCCTTCCCCATTCTTGAACAACATACTGTCTTGTATCTGACATATTTCCATATTCACAGGTCTGTTCTCTCCCTGGTAGGCTCCTAGAAGTGGTGGGTATTTCCTTCCCCATTCTTGAACAACATACTGTCTTGTATCTGACATCATTTCCATATTCACAGGTCTGTTCTCTCCTTGGCAGGTTCCTAGAAGTGGTGGGTATTTACTTCCCCTTTCTTGAACAACATACTGTCTTGTATCTGACATTTCCATATTCACAGGTTTGTTCTCTCCTTGGTAGGCTCCTAGAAGTGGTGGGTATTTCGTTCCCCTTTCTTGAACAACATACTGTCTTGTATCTGACATCATTTCCATATTCACAGGTCTGTTCTCTCCTTGGTAAGCTCCTAGAAGTGGTGGGTATTTCCCTCCCCTTTCTTGAACAACATACTGTCTTGTATCTGACATCATTTCCATATTCACAGGTCTGTTCTCTCCCTGGTAGGCTCCTAGAAGTGGTGGGTATTTCCTTCCCCATTCTTGAACAACATACTGTCTTGTATCTGACATATTTCCATATTCACAGGTCTGTTCTCTCCCTGGTAAGTTCCTAGAAGTGGTGAGTATTTCCCTCCCCTTTCTTGAACAACATACTGTCTTGTATCTGACATCATTTCCATATTCACAGGTCTGTTCTCTCCTTGGCAGGTTCCTAGAAGTGGTGGGTATTTACTTCCCCTTTCTTGAACAACATACTGTCTTGTATCTGACATTTCCATATTCACAGGTCTGTTCTCTCCTTGGTAGGCTCCTAGAAGTGGTCGGTATTTCCTTCCCCATTCTTGAGCTACATATTGTCTTGTATCTGAAATCATTTCCATATTCACAGGTCTGTTCTCTCCTTGGTAGGTATTTCCCTCCCCTTTCTTGAACAACATACTGTCTTGTATCTGACATCATTTCCATATTCACAGGTCTGTTCTCTCCCTGTTAAGTTCCTAGAAGTGGTGGGTATTTCCTTCCCCATTCTTGAACAACATACTGTCTTGTATCTGACATCATTTCCATACTCACAGGTCTGTTCTCTCCTTGGTAGGCTGCTAGAAGTGGTGGGTATTTCCTTCCTCTTTCTTGAACATACTGTCTTGTATCTGACATCATTTCCATATTCACAGGTCTGTTCTCTCCCTGGTAGGCTCCTAGAAGTGGTGGGCATTTCCTTCCCCATACTGTCTTGTATCTGACATCATTTACATCTTCACAGGTCTGTTCTCTCCTTGGTAAGCTCCTAGAAGTGGTTGGTATTTCCTTCCCCTTTCTTGAACAACATACTGTCTTGTATCCAACATCATTTCCATATTCACAGGTCTGTTCTCTCCTTGGTAGGATCCTAGAAGTGGTGGGTATTTCCTTCCCCTTTCTTGAACAACATACTGTCTTGTATCTGACATCATTTCCATATTCACAGGTCTGTTCTCTCCTTGGTAAGTTCCTAGAAGTGGTAGGTATTTCCTTCCCCTTTCTTGAACAACATACTGTCTTGTATCTGACATCATTTCCATATTCACAGGTCTGTTCTCTCCCTGGTAGGTTCCTAGAAGTGGTGGGTATTTCCTTCCCCATTCTTGAACAATATACGGTCTTGTATCCGACATATTTCCAAATTCACAGGTCTGTTCACTCCTTGGTAGGCTCCTAGAAGTGGTGGGTATTTCCCTCCCCTTTCTTGAACAACATACTGTCTTGTATCTGACATCATTTCCATATTCACAGGTCTGTTCTCTCCTTGGTAGGCTCCTAGAAGTGGTGGGTATTTCCTTACCCTTTCTTGAACAACATACTGTCTTGTATCTGAAATCATTTCCATATTCATAGGTCTGTTCTCTCCCTGGTAGGTTCCTAGAAGTGGTTGGTATTTCCTTCCCCATTCTTGAACAACATACTGTCTTGTATCTGACATCATTTCCATATTCATAGGTCTGTTCTCTCCCTGGTAGGTTCCTAGAAGTGGTGGGTATTTCCTTCCACTTTCTTGAACAACATACTGTCTTGTATCTGACATCATTTCCATCTTCACAATTCTGTTCTCTCCTTGGTAGGCTCCTAGAAGTGGTCGGTATTTCCCTCCCCTTTCTTGAACAACATACGGTCTTGTATCTGACATATTTCCATATTCACAGGTCTGTTCTCTCCTTGGTAAGCTCCTAGAAGTGGTGGGTATTTCCTTCCCCTTTCTTGAACAACATACTGTCTTGTATCTAACATCATTTCCATATTCACAGGTCTGTTCTCTCCTTGGTAAGCTCCTAGAAGTGGTGGGTATTTCCCTCCCCTTTCTTGAACAACATACTGTCTTGTATCTGACATCATTTCCATCTTCACAGGTCTGTTCTTCTCCTTGGTAGGCTCCTAGAAGTGGTGGGTATTTCCTTCCCCTTTCTTGAACAACATACGGTCTTTTATCTGACATATTTCCATATTCACAGGTCTGTTCTCCCCTTGGTAAGCTCCTAGAAGTGGTGCGTATTTCCTTTCCCATTCTTGAACAACATACTGTCTTGTATCTGACATATTTCCATATTCACAGGTCTGTTCTCTCCTTGGTAGGCTCCTAGATGTGGTGGGTATTTCCCACCCCTTTCTTGAACAACATACTGTCTTCTATCTGACATCATTTCGATATTCACAGGTCTGTTCTCTCCCTGCTAAGTTCCTAGAAGTGGTGGGTATTTCCTTCCCCTTTCTTGAACAACATACTGTCTTGTATCTGACATCATTTCCATATTCACAGGTCTGTTCTCTCCCTGGTAGGCTCCTAGAAGTGGTGGGTATTTCCTTCCCCATTCTTGAACAACATACTGTCTTGTATCTGACATCATTTCCATATTCACAGGTCTGTTCTCTCCCTGGTAGGTTCCTAGAAGTGGTGGGCATTTCCTTCCCCTTTCTTGAACAACATACTGTCTTGTATCTGACATAATTTCCATCTTCACAGGCCTGTTATCTCCTTGGTAGGCTCCTAGAAGTGGTGGGTATTTCCTTCCCCTTTCTTGAACAACATACGGTCTTGTATCTGACATATTTCCATATTCACAGGTCTGTTCTCTCCTTGGTAGGCTCCTAGAAGTGGTGGGTATTTCCTTCCCCATTCTTGAACAACATACTGTCTTGTATCTGACATCATTTCCATATTCACAGGTCTGTTCTCTCCCTGGTAGGTTCCTAGAAGTGGTTGGCATTTCCTTCCCCTTTCTTGAACAACATACTGTCTTGTATCTGACATCATTTCAATATTCACAGGTCTGTTCTCCCCTTGGTAAGCTCCTAGAAGTGGTGGGTATTTCCCTCCCCTTTCTTGAACAACATACTGTCTTGTATCAGACATCATTTCCATATTCATAGGTCTGTTCTCTCCCTGGTAGGTTCCTAGAAGTGGTGGGTATTTCCTTCCACTTTCTTGAACAACATACTGTCTTGTATCTGACATCATTTCCGTATTCACAGGTCTGTTCTCTCCCTGGTAGGTTCCTAGAAGTGGTGGGTATTTCCTTCCCCTTTCTTGAACATACCGTCCTGTATCTGACATCATTTCCATATTCACAGGTCTGTTCTCTCCTTGGTAAGCTCCTAGAAGTGGTGGGTATTTCCTTCCCCTTTCTTGAACAACATACCGTCTTGTATCTGACATCATTTCCATCTTCACAGGTCTGTTCTCTCCTTGGTAAGCTCCTAGAAGTGGTGGGTATTTCCTTCCCCTTTCTTGAACAACATACTGTCTTGTATCTGACATTTCCATATTCACAGGTCTGTTCTCTCCCTGGTAGCTTCCTAGAAGTGGTGGGTATTTCCTTCCCCTTTCTTGAACAACATACTGTCTTGTATCTGACATCATTTCCATATTCACAGGTCTGTTCTCTCCCTGGTAGGTTCCTAGAAGTGGTCGGTATTTCCTTCCCCTTTCTTGAACACCATACCGTCTTGTATCTGACATCATTTCCATCTTCACGGGTCTTTTCTTCTCCTTGGTAGGTTTCCTAGAAGTGGTGGGTATTTCCTTCCCCTTTCTTGAACAACATACGGTCTTGTATCTGACATATTTCTATTTTCACAGGTCTGTTCTCTCCTTGGTAAGCTCCTAGAAGTGGTGGGAATTTCCTTCCCCATACTGTCTTGTATCGGACATCATTTCCATATTCATAGGTCTGTTCTCTCTCTGTTAAGTTCCTAGAAGTGGTGGGTATTTCCCTCCCCTTTCTTGAACAACATACTGTCTTGTATCTGACATCATTTCCATATTCACAGGTCTGTTCTCTCCCTGGTAGGCTCCTAGAAGTGGTGGGTATTTCCTTCCCCATTCTTGAACAACATACTGTCTTGTATCTGACATCATTTCCATATTCACAGGTCTGTTCTCTCCTTGGTAGGATCCTAGAAGTGGTGGGTATTTTCCTCCCCTTTCTTGAACAACATACTGTCTTGTATCTGACATCATTTCCATATTCACAGGTCTGTTCTCTCCTTGGTAAGCTCCTAGAAGTGGTGGGAATTTCCTTCCCCATACTGTCTTGTATCTGACATCATTTCCATATTCATAGGTCTGTTCTCTCCCTGTTAAGTTCCTAGAAGTGGTGGGTATTTCCCTCCCCTTTCTTCAACATACTGTGTTGTATCTGACATCATTTCCATATTCACAGGTCTGTTCTCTCCCTGGTAGGCTCCTAGAAGTGGTGGGTATTTCCTTCCCCATTCTTGAACAACATACTGTCTTGTATCTGACATCATTTCCATATTCATAGGTCTGTTCTCTCCCTGCTAGGTTCCTAGAAGTGGTGGGCATTTCCTTCCACTTTCTTGAACAATATACTGTCTTGTATCTGACATCATTTCCATATTCACAGGTCTGTTCTCTCCCTGGTAGGTTCCTAGAAGTGGTGGGTATTTCCTTCCCCTTTCTTGAACATCATACCGTCTTGTATCTGACATCATTTCCATATTCACAGGTCTGTTCTCTCCTTGGTATGTTCCTAGAAGTGGTGGGTATTTCCTTCCCCTTTCTTGAACAACATACGGTCTTGTATCTGACATATTTCCATATTCACAGGTCTGTTCACTCCTTGGTAGGCTCCTAGAAGTGGTGGGTAATTCCTTCCCCATTCTTGAACAACATACGGTCTTGTATCTGACATCATTTCCATATTCACAGGTCTGTTCACTCCTTGGTAAGCTCCTAGAAGTGGTGGGTATTTCCTTCCCCATTCTTGAACAACATACTGTCTTGTATCTGACATCATTTCCATATTCACAGGTCTGTTCTCTCCTTGGTAGCATCCTAGAAGTGGTGGGTATTTCCCTCCCCTTTCTTGAACAACATACTGTCTTGTATCTGACATCATTTCCATATTCACAGGTCTGTTCTCTCCTTGGTAAGCTCCTAGAAGTGGTGGGAATTTCCTTCCCCATACTGTCTTGTATCTGACATCATTTCCATACTCATAGGTCTGTTCTCTCCCTGTTAAGTTCCTAGAAGTGGTGGGTATTTCCCTCCCCTTTCTTGGACAACATACTGTCTTGTATCTGACATCATTTCCATATTCACAGGTCTGTTCTCTCCCTGGTAGGCTCCTAGAAGTGGTGGGTATTTCCTTCCCCATTCTTGAACAACATACTGTCTTGTATCTGACATCATTTCTATATTCACAGGTCTGTTCTCTCCCTGGTAGGTTCCTAGAAGTGGTCGGTATGTCCTTCCCCTTTGTTGAACAACATACTGTCTTTTATCTGACATCATTTCCATATTCACAGGTCTGTTCTCTCCTTGGTAGGCTCCTAGAAGTGGTGGGTATTTCCTTCCCCTTTCTTGAACAATATACTGTCTTGTATCTGACATCATTTCCATATTCACAGGTCTGTTCTCTCCTTGGTAGGCTCCTAGAAGTGGTGGGTATTTCCCTCCCCTTTCTTGAACAACATACTGTCTTGTATCTGACATCATTTCCATATTCACAGGTCTGTTCTCTAGAAGTGGTGGGTATTTCCTTACCCTTTCTTGAACAACATACTGTCTTGTATCTGACATCATTTCCATATTCACAGGTCTGTTCTCTCCTTGGTAGGCTCCTAGAAGTGGTGGGTATTTCCTTCCCCATTCTTGAACAACATACTGTCTTGTATCTGACATATTTCCATATTCACAGGTCTGTTCTCTCCTTGGTAGGCTCCTAGAAGTGGTGGGTATTTCCCTCCCCTTTCTTGAACAACATACTGTCTTGTATCTGACATATTTCCATATTCACAGGTCTGTTCTCTCCTTGGTAGGCTCCTAGAAGTGGTGGGTATTTCCTTCCCCATTCTTGAACAACATACTGTCTTGTATCTGACATCATTTCCATATTCACAGGTCTGTTCTCTCCTTGGTAAGCTCCTAGTAGTGGTGGGTATTTCCCTCCCCATTCTTGAACAACATAATGTCTTGTATCTGACATCATTTCCATATTCACAGGTCTGTTCTCTCCTTGGTAAGCTCCTAGTAGTGGTGGGTATTTCCCTCCCCTTTCTTGAACAACATACTGTCTTGTATCTGACATCATTTCCATATTCACAGGTCTGTTCTCTCCCGGGTAGGTTCCTAGAAGTGGTCGGTATTTCCTTCCCCTTTCTTGAACAACATACGGTCTTGTATCTGACATATTTCCATATTCACAGGTCTGTTCTCCCCTTGGTAAGTTCCTAGAAGTGGTTGGTATTTCCTTCCCCTTTCTTGAACAACATACTGTCTTGTATCTGACATCATTTCCATATTCACAGGTCTGTTCTCTCCTTGGTAGGCTCCTAGAAGTGGTGGGTATTTCCTTCCCCTTTCTTGAACAACATATCGTCTTGTATCTGACATCATTTCCATCTTCACAGGTATGTTCTTCTCCTTGGTAGGTTCCTAGAAGTGGTGGGTATTTCCTTCCACTTTCTTGAACAACATACTGTCTTGTATCTGACATCATTTCCATCTTCACAGGTCTGTTCTCTCCTTGGTAGGCTCCTAGAAGTGGTGGGTATTTCCTTCCCCTTTCTTGAACAACATACTGTCTTGTATCTGACATCATTTCCATATTCGCAGGTCTGTTCTCTCCCTGGTAGGTTCCTAGAAGTGGTGGGTATTTCCTTCCCCATTCTTGAACAACATACTGTCTTGTATCTGACATCATTTCCATATTCACAGGTCTGTTCTCTCCTTGGTAAGCTCCTAGAAGTGGTGGGTATTTCCCTCCCCATTCTTGAACAACATAATGTCTTGTATCTGACATGATTTCCATATTCATAGGTCTGTTCTCTCCCTGTTAAGTTCCTAGAAGTGGTGGGTATTTCCCTCCCCTTTCTTGAACAACATACTGTCTTGTATCTGACATCATTTCCATATTCACAGGTCTGTTCTCTCCTTGGTAGGCTCCTAGAAGTGGTGGGTATTTCCTTCCCCATTCTTGAACATACTGTCTTGTATCTGACATCATTTCCATATTCACAGGTCTGTTCCCTCCCTGGTAGGTTCCTAGAAGTGGTCGGTATTTCCTTCCCCTTTCTTGAACAACATACGGTCTTGTATCTGACATATTTCCATATTCACAGGTCTGTTCTCCCCTTGGTAAGCTCCTAGAAGTGGTTGGTATTTCCTTCCCCTTTCTTGAACAACATACTGTCTTGTATCTGACATCATTTCCATATTCACAGGTCTGTTCTCTCCTTGGTAGGCTCCTAGAAGTGGTGGGTATTTCCTTACCCTTTCTTGAACAACATACTGTCTTGTATCTGACATATTTCCATATTCACAGGTCTGTTCTCTCCTTGGTAGGCTCCTAGAAGTGGTGGGTATTTCCTTCCCCTTTCTTGAACAACATACTGTCTTGTATCTGACATCATTTCCATATTCACAGGTCTGTTCTCTCCTTGGTAAGCTCCTAGAAGTGGTGGGTATTTCCTTCCCCTTTCTTGAACAACATACTGTCTTGTATCTGACATAATTTCCATATTCACAGGTCTGTTCTCTCCCTGGTAGGTTCCTAGAAGGGGTGGGTATTTCCTTCCCCATTCTTGAACAACATACTGTCTTGTATCTGACAATTTCCCTTTTGTATCCCCTCTCCTTAAATAAATCGGTAATAAAATCCAATTCATCCAACATGTCCTCATATCTGGAGGTCATGCGGGCTGCTTTGATACACTGGCTCTTGAAAATATTGTGCAACTGCTTTCTAGGATGGTTACTAGAAAAATCTAAATAATCATTTGAAAACGTACTCTTTTTATATATACGTGATTTAAATCCATTTGCATCATGGGATATATATATATATATATATATATATATATATATATATATATATATATATATGTCCAAATATGCTACACCATTGTAGCTAACAGCGTGAGTGAATTTAAGAAACTCACTACTAGTATTCAGAAATGTAATAAAGGAATCTAGTTCAACTGAGCTTCCGTCCCACAAAATGTAAATATCATCTAAAAATATGCAGTAATGCCTCACATGCTTGAACAAAGTACTAGGAAGGAGTACAGACTCTTCCCAGTCCAACATAACCAAGTTTGCAAAGATGGGGGCGCAAGCTGTCCCCATTGTTACTCCCTTGTTCTGTCGGTAATGTTCACCTTCAAAACAGATGTAATTGTGGTCCAGCACAATGGACATACACTCCATAATCAAACATGTCATATCCCAACCTACATGTGAATGTCTTCTCATGCTACTGCAAAAGGCCTCCAGCCTTAAGTCCTTGGGAATATAAGAGAAAAGGTCAATAACATCAATAGTTACATAAATATACCCTTCTCTCCAAACTTTAATAGGAAACTTCCCCAAATATTCCCAGGAATCCTTCACCATATGTGGAATATGTGTATAAATATGTTTTCACCATGTGTCTACAGCTACCCCTAATGGGAAGGTTTTTGAATGGCTTCCAGAAACCATGGGTCGAAAGGGGGGATCATTTAAATCTTTATGTATTTTTGGAATACCCACCAGAGTAATATGTAAATAAACACAATAAAAGACATGAAAGAAAGAAAATGGCTGTCTAAAGGCATACATGCACACACACACTGAAAATAACAGCTGACAAAAGGAAGAGGATTCAAAAATAAAATCCCTAACACTGCAAGGGGAGGACAAAGGCAAGAGCTATTACAGAAAAACAATTTATTTAGCTACAGGAGCTGCAGAAGATATGTCTCTCACTTTGAAGCTGCACACACAGCATTGTGGGAGAGAAGATGGAGCTTTCGAACTGAAGACTTTGTGAAGCTATTGTTGGATCTGTTTAGATCTGAAATCCCACAGGTTTGAGAAGGATGAAAATGGCAACACTTGATTCAACATTTTTTTCTGAAATAATTAATAATCAAACTGAATTGCTCTGATGGTCAAACAGGATATTTAACAGTAATTTGTCGTGCAAAAGATCATTACATTTTTACAAATCCTGTTACTTTACATAATATACACACATCCATAATATTTACTGTGTTGTTTAAGTACCTGATTGCCCAGTGAAGAGGAGTAGAGTTTAGGTCTCCACCAAGCTGATCTATGACAGCACCTTTTGAAATGTAATACCTGCAGGATTACAAAGTACACAGTCAGAATAAAACACCTGGTATACTAAATTCATAGTATTAGTGTTTCAATGTTCTCTTTAGTGAGAAAAATGTAATTAAAGCATTTAGGTGAACACTAAATTCAGAAGTTAGCATAAAAAACAGATACTCTAGTCACTTATTTACTCTATGTCCCAAGTGTTCTCTCCATCTAGCTGCATCACGCTACAACAAGTCAACCAAGCCCATAGTGAGTCTGACTACTGCTGCTGCAAAAGTTATCATATCCCACTACCTAAAGAACTTGCACAGATGAATTTCAACTGCAGTTGCAAAAGTCCACTGCCTTTTCTACGTGCTTAAGTATCACATTTACAGACTGTATTTTGTATAGTAAAGAGTAGCAACTAACATATAGGGGTACTACCTGTCCCTCTAACATTTGTAATCCTATATCTCAGTAACCCCACATTTGCATGCAAACACATACCACTTGTTAGTTTAGTTTTCTTTCTGTTCTTCTATACTGTGGAAGCCAGCATTTTTGTTTTTAGTAATCCCAAACTTGCACACCTACAAAAATATCCTGTTAGCTTTCTTATTTTACTGTTTAAAGGCTTGTGACGACCCTCCACTGGACCAGTAATCAAGAAGCCTCAATCCTCACCACTGGCAGCAGTGGAGGACATTCACTGGGAAGCTAACAGGTACACACACACAGTATTTCCAGATGCAGCTCTCTGCATCAAGTGCAATTTCCCTTAAGAGCACACAGAGACCACAGTCAATCTCGGGCTGGTTTCTCTATCATCCTCCAGATCCCCAGTAAGACTCTCCACCGGCATAGCTATAGAGTTGAGATCTCAGCTGAGTGACCAATCCAAGAACTCCAGCACCCTCTCTGTCCAACCAGTACTTCATGTCCCTGCCCAAGTAGACATACTCTTTGAGGTTTCATTTACACACAAACACACAACTGGGAAAGTCTGACACAGGTTTACTAGCTATGTCTCCTCTCCCCAGACTATAAGGTAGTTTCCACTGCCACCAGTCACTCTTTATCAGCTACTTTAAGGCCCTTAACAAAGGGTGCCCAATGTTACTGTGTAATATTAATACTAATACAAATGGTAATTTGACCAAGAGCAAAGCTATTAGGAGTGGCCCACACCGTGTCACCAAATAAAAATGCAAGTACTCTCAAAACTTAAATATCTCTACACACATCAGCCACAATGAAAGGTTTAAATATATTTAATAATAAATGAACAAAACAATATGCCCCCATATCCCACCCACCCCAACACTTCTACTCATATCTTAAGCAAACCACTCCCCCTCATTCTTATAGGTTCATATGTTAGTACTAAGCTAACTGCCCTTGCAAGCCATTTTAAGCCTAGCCAATTATCCCTTGTGAGACTCAAACCCTGCATTTTGCATTTGTAAGGCAAACACCTTAACCATTAGGCCACCCTCCAATTATGCTCCAATTATATACAACTCTACCTTGTCCACACCCACATTTCATTCACACCTTACCTACTTTTATTTAACCAAATGTATCTGATTTTCCTTACATCCATCATCTTGAATTATTATCCCCCTACTATTATTCTTTGCATATTACTCTACTTCACCATCACAATACAATCGCCACCTCAAACTATCTTATATTAACTCCAGGCTTACCACCTTATCTTCTACTATGCAAACATCAAACTAACATTGCACCAAAACTTTACTACTGACCAATCACGTTCCCCCACCCCTCCTTATCACAAACCACAAGGCAAAATGCCAAACCAGATTGTCAAAACCCACCCTGAAGTCAAAACATTTCCACCCTTACCCTAAGCTGTTCACCTACATCTCTGTTTACACCTGATGTTACATTCAAACACATAAATACCACTGTTACTATTTTTAAACACACCATCACAACTGATATGCTCCTTCTCTCCTGCCTAACCTCTTTACTCTTAATTCTTAACCTCGCTACAACTATATCCTCGCAAACCCCTACACACCAATACACATCAACAACCTCCTTCAATCATAATAAATACAGCTTCTCATATATCTCCTCCCAAATTCAAACCACAAATTGACCTCCTTACCTCCTATGAAAACACACTTGACACCAGTGCCATCACCTATGAATAAAAAACACTTCCCATGGTACTCATTCCTCATTATCTATCTACTCAAATGTGGAGACATACATCCTAACCCAGGCCCACCATCTAATCCTAACCACACGAGTAACCCCAAAGATTTACACACACTTACACTGAACTTTAAAAGTATATGTACCAAAATAGCCCCACTGCATGCCTGGATTGATCAAAATAAACCAGACATACTACCCCTTAATGAACCATGACTACACCCCAATGTAAAAGACTCAGAAATAATACCACCCAACTTCGCAGTAATCAGAAGAGATAAACCTAAAAAGGGGGGAGGGATAGCCCTTCTACATCCCTCTATGCTCAACATCACACCCTACACCAGTAATATACCCATCTTTTCTAATGCTGAGGTACCAATCTCTTTTTTGAACCTCAAAACATCAAAAAAAATTTGCATAATAGTAATATAGATCCCACCTGGTCACAATATACCAGTGCTGGAAAATATTTTATCCTGGACATCCCAAACAATAAACCTCAAAGCAACAATCTTAGGAGGTGTAAACATAGATTGGCAAACCATAGCTTCCAACTCCCCGCACAAATGGTATAAATCTGTATGGTTTTTCACAGCTTATCAATACTCCAACAAGATACAGCAAAGATCTTACCTGCCAATCCACACTAGACTGGATCCTAGTATCCCACCCCGCCAATTACCCCCCCCCCCCCCTCTTCCGGTACACTGTCTACGTGTCTCACAGATCATCTGCCAACTTATTCCCTTAACTCCCAACACTGTAAAATCAGTTAGGAACTCAACTAATTTTTGTCAGCATAAATTCAACAATCTCCTATATGAAATGGACAGGACAACCCTTAAATGGCTACCCCTTAATGCTGCTGCACTATACTTTAATAAAGCCTTCCTTCACATACTTAACACCCCAGCTTCCATTCGTCTGAAAAGAATCAAAAATAACTCAGCAGCATGGCTCTCTAAGGAATGCAAACACCTGATAAACAAAGGGACCTAGCCTGGGTAACCTGGAAACTAAACAAAAATGAACAAAATCTGTCAATTTCAAAACACTAAGTAACAAAGAGACAAAACTAATCAACAGAGATAAGAAGTCATACTATTCCCAGCTTCAACTCCAGCATAATATCAACCCCAATACATTTTGGCACTCTATATCTTCTCTACTTAACCCTGCAACAAACAGAGAGCACACCCCATCACCTGATACCCCTCCATCACAAATAGCCAAAAATTTTAACAAGCACTTCATAAAATCAGTATCAGACCTATTAGCTAAAATGCCTAATGCTGGACTCCCCACCCTTCAACCTATTCAGACACCAACACTAGACCATCAATTACTTCTAACCCTGTCATTAATAACCCCTCTACTCAACAAAATATCATACAAACCCCATTCTCATTTCAGCCCATACCCACTGACACCATTAAGAAACTGCTACAAAAACTAAAACCCTGCTCTACCTCAGCTGATAATCTTCCACCACACTACCTCATCTGAATCAGAAGTACCTACCATATGGAAACAATCTCACATCACCCCCAGCCACAAAGGAGGCAACCCTTTTGAACCAACTTCCATCCTATATCCATCTTGTCACCCATATCCAAATTTTTCGAGAGAGGTACACATAAGCAGGTAATGCAATATCTATTGCAAAACAATCTTTTAACCAAAACTCAACATAGCTTCCGACCCAGCCACAGCACAGCTACAACCATATTATCTTTTACAGGCACTGTGAACATGGTCAGAGATACAGGATGCTATACAACCTCAAGTATTCCTTGATCTCTCCAAGGCCTTTGACAGTGTCTCACCCCTTATTACCGAACACATTTTCTAACTTGGGATTCTCACATAACACAGAAAAATTGTTTCAGAGCTCAAGGATTATAAACAAGCAGTGAATTGGTCCAATGAACTCTCACTCTTTCTCCACAACCCTACTGGAGACCCTCAAGGCTCCATCTTCGGACTCCTGCTCTTCAACATTTTCACAAACAACCTTGACGCTGCCTCTCACCCTTGAACCCTCATTCAATACGTTGATGTTTCCACCATAATCTGCACTGCTTAATCACTACCAGAACTACTTTCAAAAACTCAACAGTCCTTTACTGCAGTCGAATCCTGGCTAAGAAGTGCCCAACTCTTTCTTAATCCAAAGAAGACTAAACTACTAGTCTTTTACCCCAAAAACACCTCTCCTATCACTGATCATTTCAGCATCCTTACATCTGACAACACTGTCATAAAAATAGTCTAGGAAAACTTCATGTCTGTTCTACTACATGAAAAAATAGAATGTTGGTTTCAGTTAGGAAAATAATAGAAAGGGGGGGATGCATAGATGAAAAGCTGAGTCCAAGGGAAAGAAAAGGCATCCGTCTTCCAGGTTGAGACTAGGTTGTTGCTGGAGCAGAATCATTTTCAGTTGAGCATTTTCCTTGGTGGTGAAGAGGTCTGTCTGGGGACTTCCCATTTCTTGGGTATGCTGAGAAATCTTTCCCAGTGCAGATGCCATTCATAGGGGGTCCATCAGGATTCTGCTGAGGTGATCCGCTAGAATGTTTTGAGCACCTGAAAGGTGTTGCGCCAAAAGGTACATCCCCAGAGGTCTCCCAAACATGCATTGCTAGGCACCAAAGAACCCAGAGAGGGTAGGAGTGAGTGCCCCTGTTTGTTTATGTGCCACATGACTGCGGTGTTGTCTGTTTTTACTAATAGGACCCCTGTATTCCATTTGCTACCAGACTTTTTTGAACTACCATAAGCTGTTTCAGGTTTATGTGTTTGTCTCTGAACTAATTTTCCTTGTGTTTGGAAGTGTTTGAAATGAGTCCCCCCCCCCAGACTGTCACCAAGGAGTCTTTGGCTCCTGGTGAGTGAACCTGAAAGGAAGGCCCTGGTTCTGCGCACAACCTTGTGCCCACCATGCAAATTCCTCCTTGGGATCAGCTGTATCTTGGCATGCCAGCAACAAACATGTTTGAGTTGCCAGTGGAACTTCTTCATGTGCAGCCTGGCCAGGGGAACCATGAGGATGCGAGATACCATGTAGCTGAAGAATTCCTTGTCTGTGAGGCATTGTTTCTGCATGATCTTTGGAAGCACTGAGTCAGGAAATAGACCTTTTCAAGGGATGAGTCCAGAAGAGTCCCCAGGAAGTCAATCCTGGTGGAGAGTTCTGTGTTTTATTTGTGCTGATTTATGGTGAAGTCCAGGGAAGTCAGGAGATTTTGGGTGAAAACCAGATATGAGTGGAGTTTTGACAGACTCGTGGCTTGTATTAGACAGTCACACAAGTAGGGGTAGATATGGACTCCTCTGGTCCTGCAAAAGGTGACTAGAGGGGCTAAGCACTTTGTGAAGACCCTGAGAGCTGTAGATAAGCCAAAGGGCAGTGCAGAAAATTGATAGTGACTGGTACCTGCTCAGAAGCGTAAAAAGCTTCTGTGTGGTTCCTCTATGGGAATGTGCAAGTAGGCGCCTTTTAGATCCAGGATGACTATAAAGGTCTGAGGAGCCTTGTAAAAGCTTTTGAAGAGTTAACATTTTGAATTTTGTAACCAGCAAGAACTGATTGAGGGTAGACATGTCTATAATTTTTTTCTGGGAACCAGGACTAGCCTGGAGTAGAAACCATTTCATTCTTGGTGTTATGCAACTGGTTCCACTGAGCCCTGGGATTCTGCATTTGGGAAAGGGCCTCTGTCCTTTGATTTGAGGGAATGTCTGGATAATCTGAGTGCTTTAGTGACTCTTTGAAAGTCAGTCTGTAGTCATTTGAAATGACACTTAGAACCCACCTGTTCGAAATGATGCAAGACCAATTTTCCTTGAACAGCGATAGTCTTGCTCTTAATTTTGTGGGGGAGGGGAAGGAGGGGGGTACAGAGAGACTGGGATGGATGAGTCATTGTGGCGGTTCACTGCCTGGGTCCTTGTGGTTGTTGCCTTTGTGTCCTTTCCCTATGCCTGTTTATTCTATGCCTGTTTTTGGATTGTGAAGGAAAGAACCAATGTTTAGTGCTAACTCTAGGAGGCTGAACCGGAAAGTGTAATGGTTTGCATGGATTTAGCTTTGTCTTCCATCTTTTTAAGTACAGCCTCAGCTTTGGGTCAAAAGAGGAGATCGTTGTCCAGATGGGCATCCAAAAAATTGGACTTGTCATGGTCAGGGAGGGATTGTTACCTTAGCCCTGCATGTCTTCTAATAACAGAACCAGTGGTTGCAGCCTAGCTGGAAGCTTCATAACATCATAGTCACAGTGTAAGGAATGCCTAGCAACTTAGAGCTGGAATGATAAAGGTCCAGTAATTTGTTGGAAAGGTTCTTATCCTCAATAATTGTGATTTTTTTTTACTTCAGCTGATCCAGAATGGTCTGCTGGTATTTTATCATGTGGAATTAACAGTTAAGGGCACTCATAGCTAAGGTTGCAGAGGTGTAAACTTTTTTTTGCCATATCTATCAAGAGCTCTACTCTCTGTCACTTGGCAGGGAGGCTTTGTAGGAACTGGCACTAGCTGCTTTCGGTCCTGGAGTCACAACCTCTGGATCAGCAGAGAGGTTTTTTAAAGAGATGTTTTGGAGAGTCCAGTACCCTATAAAACCTGTCTGGTTTTTGAGGAGCTGGAAGAAAGAAATCAGGATTCAAAGAGGAATCCAAGAAAACATCCTCTACCACCTCTAAAACTGGAGGGATGGCAAGAGGCTTGTGGAGGAATTCCTTAATCCTCTTTTTGGATTGCAGGTAATCTTGGGCTTCCCACAGGAAATGCTCCTTCATGGCATAAAGACTTTCCCCAAAGGTAATGTCCTGGGAGGGGGGGGGGGGGTAGAGTAGAAGCCAGGTTTTCTTCAGAATATGACTCCTCAAAGGAAGTCAAGGAGGGTCCTTCATCAAAAACAGTCTCCTCCTGTTCAGAATCGTCAGCAGATTTAAAAGGGTTAAAAAGAACTTCTGGTGTAGAGTCTTTTTTCCTTTTCCCTCAGGAAAACTTAATGGGGGGGGGGGGTGTATCTGGGTCTGACCAGGGAAATTAACTCTTCAGTTAACCTAACCAAATCCTACTGATAACTCTGTGTGTTGGAGATGGTAGGCCTAGGCATAGACCCAGAGGAAGTTCCCTTCTTTGGGGTAGCTCTTGGTTTGGACCTAGGTACATCTGCAATTCTGATGCCAGTCTCTGGAGAAGAATGTGCAGCCTGTGTTGTCTGATGCCACAAGGAAGCATTATTGGTTAAAGTGCATTCATTGGAAGTTGAGGCCTGCTGAGTGGCCCTGGACCCAACTGACAAAACAACTCCTAAGGCCTGTGTGGAAGTTGAGGGACTCAACAGCATATCGGACTTTGAATGGATCTCAATAGAGGCCTGTTCCACCACCTCAGTCGTGGAAGTGAGCTGCAAAAGTGCTTTGCCTTCTTCAGTGATCACAAGTCTTGGAGAACTACCTGGCAGAGCGTGATTGTCATCCGAGGCCCTAAGCATCGTACATTTTTCTTAATCCCTTTTGCACTTAGGGAGCTCAACCTTGGAATGACTGGCAGGTGCCTTTGGACACTTGAGAACCAGATGCAACACAAAGGTGCCTAGCTAAGATCTCGGCCCTAAGCCTAATAGTCCTAGTGTTGAAATAAGCACAGAAGAGGCAGCTAGATACGTCATGATCTGGGCCTAAACAGGTGACACAAAAAGATTAGCAGTCTCTGCGTGGAATCTGCTTACCACTGCAGAGACAATTATTAACCTTATCTGACATGAGTCACTCAATGAAAAAAGGGTTCCCCAGTGGGGTACTTAGCTTTCAGGTGACTTCTTTCTGGTGCAGACTAAAGATAAGAAACACTGCTTTGGGCTCTGATGCAAAAAAAGGCTGAAATCATGACGTCTGCTGGCTCCCTATATACTCAAGCATACTGACGTTGGTCAGGGCATCTGCCAGCTCTTGGAGGAGGTAGATTTCGTTTCTCTGGTATTCAAATTGGCCAAAGACTTTCACTGCAGGAAATCCCACAAATCAGCATTGCAACAGTGAATACACTCGAACATATACATTTGTAGTAAGTGCACACAACTGTACTTTGTGATGCTTTGACATCTTAGCATTACTTTTTCTATACATCTATTTACTTATTTGACATTTGTTTACTGGGGTGGTCTGACTGGGTCTACAGATCCCATTTTCAGAAGAGGCCCAGGGAGAAAAACTCCACTTACAGTGCAATACAAATGCAGTATAATCCAATTCAATACAAATGACATTAGAAATGCTATACAAAAATAAGTTAAAAGAACATAAACTGTTACAAGATGTTACAGTGTATACTACATGTCTAGACAATTCTACCGAGTTAAAATATTTTAGACAATAATAATCACTCTCACCTATGAGCAGGTAGTGTCCCAAAATAGTATGTAGGTAATGTATGACACTGTCTGTTCTACTACATGAAAAAATAGAATGTTGGTTTCAGTTAGGAAAATAATAGAAAGTTAGTGTGAGTTAAGAAGGGGCATTACAGCCTGAGCAGTAGCTTAAGGATATGGTATAGAAACAGAGACGGGGTTAGGAGAGCCTTAGGATCTTGCAGTCTGTGAGGGATTGAAATATGACAGAAGAGGAGGATGAGGCTAGTGTGGAAGAAGAGGAAGACATGAGCATTAGGCAGGCATTTTGCAGGAGCAGAGCCATGTCATTGGAGATGATTTTAGGCTTTGAAATGGGTTAGGCACAGACATGGTAGCTAGAGGTAGTGAATTCCATAGTGTAGAGACAGTGTATGACTACAGATAGTGACCTTGTTTTTTGTGGGTTTTGAGATAGCTAAGAGATGTTTGTCTTCTGATCGTAGGGATTAATTTGGTGTGTAAGTTGTGACTAGACTGGCTAGTGCAGGGCAGGCAGTAGATTTGAAAATAAGGTTGTGTAAGGTGGATAGCTGAATAAAGGCAAGTTGGTTGGGGAGTTCAAGCCAGTTTAATTCTAGGAGTGGTTTACAGTGGTTTGTGTGATATTTACTTTGTGGCAAACTTTGCAACTTTGTTGTAGCACTGTTCTATCTTGCTTAAGGTAGAAGTTTGTAAGTTGTTTAGGATAGGGGCACCATAAAGAAGGGATGGAAGTAAAATGTTTTTGCAAGGGTAATTTTGGTTGCTGCAGTAAAGAAATGTTTATTTCTATATAAGAGTGTCAGTTTTTGATGTGTTCTCGTTATATTTTGCTGTATATGGAGTCAAATGAAAGTTATTTGTCAATGATAACTCCTATGGTGCTTCTAAAAATAAGGAAAGACAGGTCAAGGGCAATACCAATAGCCCCAGACTGGCCCTGGTAACACTGGTATCCTCTACTACTCAACCTAACCAACAAGAATCCATGCCAGTTACCTCAGAGAGTGGACCTTCTGACTCAGGATAAGGGAAAGATTGTGCATCTCAACCTGCAGACACAAAAGCTCTCAGCCTGGATAATTCCACAGCATCCTGAACTAAGCCTGCCCTAAGCAAGCAGGTTCAAGACATCCTTAAAGAGGCCAGAAGGCCCAGTATTAGGAAATCTTACTCAGCTAAGTGGAAAAGGTTTTCCATTTGGTGTCAAAAACAGGGCCACAATCCTCTTAGCCAAGATAAATATCATCCTAGATTACCTGGTTAATCTGGTTGACAAGGGCCTGTCCTATTCCTCCATTAAAATTCATACCTCTGCCATTTTGGCCCATATCCCTGTTCTTCCTCCTGTCTTTTCACACCCCCTTCTCAGACAGTTTCTTAGGGGAGTGATTCACATCAGGCCTCCAAGAGCCAACCTACCACTATTTATCTACTCTTCATATTTTGAAGAATATGATACTGAGCTTCTTTGATGAATAAACTTCCAGAAATAAAACAGACCCATACAGAAATTTACAATCATAGATTACTTAAAAATGAACCAAAATACAAAACAGGCTTTGTCACACAGTGAAATATTCATCTCGCTGACCAAAAGCAACAGCCATACCAAAGTAGTCTGACATCTGAATATTCCATTTAGTAGTGTATACCCTCAAGTTGTCTATTTCTGAGAAGGGTTCTGATAGCTGAAGTCTTAAATGTCACCATTAAACATGCTGATGACATCTTAAGAAAGGTATCAGGCGACTTCATTTTCCCACAGCTTCCTGAAGGTCCCAACTTCACCTCACACATAACTGACTGCATATTCCCTTTTCATGTTTATAAACCCTGGTCTGAACACAGCAGATGACTCTCGCACCCAGTTACAGTTGTCTTGTTAAATACCACTGTCGTTCTAGTTGCCTGCTCTTACGTTAATCTGACCATATACCTCATTCCTCTCTGCTTTCACTGGCTTGTGTGAGTAATCACAAAATCATCATTTTTGAAATCCCTCCCCTTCAACTATTTAAATTTATTGGCCATCCTACTGTATTCCATAGTACGTGAATACAAAAGTAACCACCCCTTTCAATCCATCTTGCTGTTTTAAAAATAGTAACTCTCCACTAAACCTTAACTTTTTAAACAGGTACAACTTAAGTTACCTACTTTCACATCTAACTTCTCTAGTGCACACTACAGTGCGCATTTTATTTCCATTTTACCTTTAAGCACCCCTGTGACTAGCACTTGCTCTAATACTTGCTGGAAAGCACTAGGAAGCCTTAAACTGATATAAGCACTCAACTCTCCTTGTTAATAAGGAGAAATTAATTGTAGGCACTAAACAGTCTATGACTGCAAAGTACCTTGCTACGGTAAGGGAAAACAGCTCCTGTACTTTACAAAAAGCACTAAACCAGGCATGTCCAAGGGTCAGCTTCCGGTGATGTCTCCTGTCCACCTGGTGAATCTGGGCATACTGGGGCAATGCAGCAATTGCCTCATGTACACAGACAACCCTCTCCTCCTACCATCCAACACTACAACCTGTGAGAGATGCACTTACATAGCCAAAATGGAAGCAAAGCTCTCTCCACCCAAGATTGTGCTAGACAGTCAAGAGGAAAAGGTTAACACCCACACTACACCTCAAGCAACACATAGCCCTTCTAAACCCACACCACCAACACCCACATATAGTACAACACTAAATCCACATATGCAGAGGCCCTTAACTGTAACCTGCCCAAGCAACAAGGACCTCTGAAGCTCAAACGCAAACAAACACCAATCACAACCAAAGTGTCACATAGTTCACAACACCAGTGTGCCACCCAGCAACAGCCCCTAAGGCAAGACAATGTACCTAACACTTTAGTCGTAGGTGACTCTATAGTCCGGCACACTGATGTCCCACTCACCAGGTTGAACAAGGAGAAAATTACAGTCAGCTGCCTGTCGGGTGCCAGGATCCGCCACATAACACATGCACTCAAGTCACTCCAAAACAAGTACAAATATGACTCTGTCATTGTCCATGTTGGAGTGAATGATTTGAGATGTACCTCCCTGGACTACATGAAGAGAGACATGGAAGAGCTCTCGGATCATGTGGCCCAGACAGGTATGACCCAAGCCCTGAGTAGCATCCTGCCTTCGCCCAGAATGATACCACAATATAAGGACAAAATGACTGACTTCAACAATTGACTAAGCTCCTGGTGTCATTCAAAGGGGATCCAGTATCTGTCTGCCTGGGATGACATGATCAACAGACCACGATGCTTTGCAACTGTCGCCCCTGGGATTCAGGATATTGGCTAAGGTTCTTGCCACCCCTATAGTGCCTTTTTTAGGCAAAGTTCAAAGGACAAAACCACCACAGTAACAGGTACAAGCATGCAAAATCTGAAGGTAATGCTACTTAATGCTAGAAGTCTAAACCTCAAAATGCACTCTCTCGCGGCACTCCTAAAAATGGAGAACATCGATATCTATGCAGTAACTGAGACCTCGTTCAAGGCTTCAGAGAGCACCCCTGCAATACCAGGCTACAACTCTTACCACACTTTTCAGCCACCAAACCAGGACCGAAACACTAAAGGTGGAGGAGTGTCAATATTCACCAAGGATATTCACACCACCAGGCTAGATGCCCAACACAATGTGTCTGAAATTCTCCAGGTGCAACTAACACTAGGTAAGACTGCAATCCAAATTGTAGCATGCTACAGATGCCCCACCATACCCCAAGATTCTCACTGCACCTTTCTAAACATACTGGAAAATATTAAGATAGAACCAAACACCCTAATACTGAGTGATTTCAACTACCCTGCCATTAACTGGGAAAACTACTCATGTACCAACACCTTTGCCCAACGGTTCTTGGAATTCATAAATTCCAATGTCCTGGATCAATTAATCCATAGTCCCATCAGGGGCTCTAATATCCTAGACCTGGTTATTACCAACATGGGAAATCAATGCTCCACATCTATGGTCACCCCCTTGTTAGTCAGGTCTGACCATAAGCTAATCACCCTTAACATCCACATCCCACCCCCACCCCCCAGTAAGGAAACCTCCATAAAAAAACTTCTCCAAAGCCAACTTCATGCTACTCAAGTCAGAAGTGATAAACTTCATGACACCCATGCAGACGGGGTCTGAAAGTTCGACTGCTGAATCTTACACTAAGGCACTGTATGAGCACATCCACTCATGCATGAATTGTGCCATCCCAAATAGAACCAAGAAGCTCTCATCCAAAAAACGGAAGCCAATCTGGTGGTCCCCTGCCATAAACAAACTTTACAACAAAAGGAAGAAACTGTTGCAGAAAAGAGGAAAATCCCAGGATGCAAAAAACTCCCTTACCAGCCTCAGTAAGAAACTGAGGGCCCTCAAAAAATCCTCCAAAGCTAGTTACGGAAATAAAATTGCCAAAGATTCCAAAGACAACCACAAGGCATTCTATAACTATGTCAAGAATCTCAAAAACCTTCCAAGTCCAATAGCTGATAAAGGCTGACTATCCAATAATAGGCAGAACGTGATAAAAAACGGGTTTATTTAGTATAAAAAGGTTAGCGCTTTCGCAATAGCTTCTTCAGACCTTATAACATAAAGCATTGAAAGTCACTATTTTAAATACACAAAAAAGGCGCCAAAATCCCAGAAACTTCTTAAAGATACAAAACTCATTTAAAGACACATTTAAAAACACATTAAAAAATGACATAGTGTTCATATCACTATAAATAATAAAGAACATATCATGTCAAAACCATATAAATATTCATGATTATAATAAAAATAAAAACATGAAAAATAATAAAAATAAACAAAAATCAAAAGAATATGGTACAATAACATATACATACTAACATCTCTTGTTCCCTAACCTCCTGGATTTCAATAATGGGCGTAGGGGAACTTTCCCATTCAATCCTGGTGTTACATCAGCCCTAAATTTAATAATCCAATGAATTTCCCTCGTCTCAGTGTAGTTACTAATATCTCCTCTCCTATGTGTTTTAGAAATCTGTTCCAATATCCTGAATTTGAACTGATGTACTACACCTTTCTCACTAGTATGTTTGGCCAGAGCATTATGTAGGTTGCCCTTCCTCGTATGGTAGGTAGGTATGCAGGAAGCAAGATAAACCACACTAGGGCCTTATATGGCACCTTGTGATAAGTGTAATTTCTGTTCATATATACAGACTGATCCTGTATTTGTCTACCCGTATGGATTTGGCACATACTACATCCGGACGAAGGGTAGTTGCATGTCCAAATATGTGGTTTATCTTGCTTCCTGCACATCATGTCCAGCCTACTATGTAGGCAAGACGAACCGGACATTGAGAGACAGGATCCGAGAGCATGCATACCATACGAGGAAGGGCAACCTACATAATGCTCTGGCCAAACATACTAGTGAGAAAGGTGTAGTACATCAGTTCAAATTCAGGATATTGGAACAGATTTCTAAAACACATAGGAGAGGAGATATTAGTAACTACACTGAGACGAGGGAAATTCATTGGATTATTAAATTTAGGGCTGATGTAACACCAGGATTGAATGGGAAAGTTCCCCTACGCCCATTATTGAAATCCAGGAGGTTAGGGAACAAGAGATGTTAGTATGTATATATTATTGTACCATATTCTTTTGATTTTTGTTTATTTTTATTATTTTTCATGTTTTTATTTTTATTATAATCATGAATATTTATATGGTTTTGACATGATATGTTCTTTATTATTTATAGTGATATGAACACTACGTCATTTTTTAATGTGTTTTTAAATGTGTCTTTAAATGAGTTTTGTATCTTTAAGAAGTTTCTGGGATTTTGGCGCCTTTTTTGTGTATTTAAAATAGTGACTTTCAATGCTTTATGTTATAAGGTCTGAAGAAGCTATTGCGAAAGCGCTAACCTTTTTATACTAAATAAACCCGTTTTTTATCACGTTCAGCCTATTATTGGATAGTCAGCCTTTATCAGCTATTGGACTTGGAAGGTTTTTGAGATTGAACTTTTTGGAACCCTTCATTGCATTGCTCAGCGGTAATTGACTTTATTATTTTTTATTCTTATATCCTTATTTATCCGCTGAGCATTAACTCCGCTGGGCTTGTCATTTTTTGATTATGTCAAGAATCTAAATGGCAATGCTCAGATCTGCACTGAGCTAAAACAGAATGGCATTAAATATAATGATCCCAAGGATATTGCCAATATCCTGGCAGATCGATTCAGTGCCAACTTCACCCCCCCTCTCACCCCCTAAATGGCCCATCTCAATACCGGAAGATTGTCAAATTCTGGTAATAACGGCCACACAGGTAAAAAACGCACTCTCCAAAGTTAAGAATACAGCATCCATGGGACCAGATGACATCCCGGGCTGTGTACTACATGAACTACAATATGAACTGGCACCTCACCTAAGTGTCATGTTTAATCATAGCCTCACCTCAGGTTTCGTGCCCACTGAGTGGCACAGAGCTACAGTTATCCCACTCCACAAGGGGGGATCCAGCTTGGATCCCGGAAACTACCGTCCCATCAGTCTGATGAGCCTTATCTGCAAGGCCATGGAGCGTATTATCATGGAACTTATAAACAAAGACATTGGCAACCTTCAAATACTGGACCCCACCCAGTTTGGGTTCATGAAGGGCCGATCTTGTCTCCTGAACTTGACTGACTTCTTTGAATCGGTCTCCAGAGCCATGGACAAGGGTAAGGTGGGTCCACATGGCCTATCTAGACCTTTCCAAGGCCTTTGACAGCATCCCCCACTCTGGAATCATAGATAAACTTACTAAGATGGGCATTAATCCCTACGTCATCCAATGGGTTGCTAAACTGGCTTACTGATAGAACCCACACTATAAAAGTAGCCAACTCCAAATCCAGCTCCAGACAAGTGACAAGTGAAGTACCTCAGGGTTCTCTTGTTTGGCATCTACTTCTCTGAAGTATAGGCCAACACTATGGGACTCTGGCTAACAAAGTTTGCAGATGACTGCAAACCGGGAGCCATTATTGAATCCCCAAATTATGTGGATACTCTACAAAAGGGCCTTACAGAAACAGATGCTTGGTGCCAGAGCCACGGGCTAAAGCTCAATGCCAAGAAATGTATAGTTATCCCCTTTGGGGAAAAAACATGTACCCATGAATTACCATATAGGTGGCAGTACACTAAACACCGAAAGTGTTATCAAAGAGACTTAGGGACACAGGTGGACAGTGGTCTCACCTTTGATAACCACATCGCCACAACAGTCAGGAAATCCTTCTATGTGGCACACCTCATCACTAAGGGCTTTTCATCCAGAAAAAAGGAGGTCATTGTCCCACTGTACTCATCCCTCATTAGACCCATTTTAGAATACAACGCCCCATTTGGTATGTACCTCTCAAGACATCTGCAACTGGAAAGGTCACAGAAATACCTGACCAAAAAAATCACAGGCCTAAAGCAGATGCCCTACGCTGACCGCCTTAAAAAACTCCAGCTATACTCTGTCGCATATCATCTACTCAGAGGCAATCTCTGCTTAACATACAAGGCCATGTCAAACCCAGAGCTGTTGGATATGCTACACTTAAAGAAATCCCAATCCCTCAGAGCCACACGCTCCAGGGATCTAAACCTTGTCATCACAATAAACAAAACATGCTGGAGGGATAGGTTCCTGACCCAGAGACTCCCCAGACTCTGGAACAGATTGCCCATACATGTCAAGCAGAGTGCCTCTTTGGCCCTCTTCAAAAGGAACCTTGACGATTGGCTGGGAGAAAGGAAATTCACCCCGGGGATCATGTCAGGTAGACAGGGGTCCAGGGAAGTAAATAGTGTGGAAAGAAATAGCCAGGGAATTGTTATGGCTAGGCTTGTATAGGCCCCTAGGGCTGATAGCCTAGTACCAACCTATGAACCTATGCCTAAACCCACTACTATAATATTAGTCAGTCTAGAGAAGGTATCTGATCTAAGTATACATTTAATGCTAACTGACAAAAACATCCAAAATGTAGTTTATGATAATAAGGGTTCTGTAGATTTTTTGCTGGCAAATAATTACCAGATATTCCAGAATATGCCCCACAAAGCAAATTATCAAGCCATCAATTCAGTGTGTTACTAACAACAGATGGCTTTACAGGACTTTAGTAAAACATCCATCCATTACTGAACTTACAAATGACCTCAGAAAATTATGTAGGTGTTTGATTGCTTGTTTGTGTGTATGTTAGCTAACCAAGTAGGTAGGCTAGTCCAATTTTTCAGCTGCAGCCCAAGGTAAGAGATAAAGCTGAAAATATAGAATAAGATTGTGATAGTGTTAGAGGCTTAACAGGTATCACATGTTAAATGCTGAAAGATGAGAAGGCTGTGGGTTCTTTTCTCACACCAAGTGTTTGAATGAGTTTTCATTACCTCTTGACACTACAATAAAACTTAACAGATATGCTGCACTCCTGAGATGCCATCCTTCTCAAAACATTACACTGAGGTCCCACAAGTGGAAGTAAGACCCCCATGACACTTATCTAAAAAAGAGAGTTGGGGGTTTACTGGGGAAAAAGTAATCAAGCACATTTACATTTCAACCTATGTCAATGCAACCTATCAATACCTAAACAATTATCTCACTGATCATAACAACCCATCACACACCTAATTAACAATCTGTTTTCCATGCATACAATTTTCATTTCATCCCAACTCTTACTATACAAAAATTTAGGAGAGTTCCTCTCAATTTCTCCATACTATGCACTTTCCTTCTTAATTTCAGCCTGAATCTTAGTATGCATGTGTTTTTAATGTCATACAAGAATTCTAATTCTGTTACATTCTAAAATACATGCTGACATTTCTCCCACATTACTATAATACACAAAGGATTATGACTGGGTTTCTGATTGTAACCTGCTTAGTATGTGTACTCAACATGGATGCCAAGAAATTCACTTAGAGTGAAGAATAATAGCGAAGGCCTTTACCTCACAAATACAAGGTACAGAGTTTGATTCTAACCTCTGGTTATTGGCTACAGACTGTTAGCCCTGCATTTACCTATAAATCTAAAAGATGAATGTTGGCATCCATGTTGAGAACACATAAATAGTTAAGTACTCACCATAACTCTGCATCTATGTTGTCCATTTTCACTCTTCCTCAACAAATAAGTACCGGACCCAACTCGGACAATTTTCTTCCACACTCTTGAGCCGACTCTCAACTTCCTCCCCTTACGCATAATGCCCCGTACTACTGTGTTATCGCAGAATGAGTTTACTGTCACCAAAAACTAATCAAGAATATAGGTTATAAAGAGAAAAAGAACAGCATAGGGGCTCAAACAGGAACAGTGGTTCCAAAAAACATTATCAGGTCACTACCAAAGAAAAAGAGTAGGAGGATAGGGAGTTGAGGAAAAATGAAAATGGACAACACAGATGCTTAGCTATGGTGAGAACATAACTTTTGTATATGATGTTGTCATTTTCATTCATTCCTCGATGAATGGGAAAGAGTCCCCAGCCATGATAACCCTGGGTAGCCCTCATGGAATACCAGACTACTGCAGAACCTAAAGTAGTCCTGTTTCTGGAGATGATGTCCAACTTGTAATGAGGAATAAAAGTGGACCAAATGACTGCAGCACAAATAACATCAATGGACGCTATGGGGTAGAAAGCAGCAGATGTGGCCATAGATCTAGTAGAGTGGGCCTTTGAATGTCTTGTCAGAGGTAAACCCCTCAGAGTAAACATAAGAGATACAATCCGGCATCCATTTAGCTAGGTGTTTAGATACTGATCTTCCCAATTTGTGATGGGCAAAGGAAACAGAGTTGGTCAGTTTTCCGAAAATCATTTTGTTACATGGATATAAAAATGAAGTTGCCTATGTATATCCAAAAGGTGAAGAACGTATTCTCCTTTAGTGGAGAAATTTGGAAAGAAGACTGGCAAATTAATGACTTGGTTGATGTTTGTTTCAGAAGCTATTTATGGTAGAAAAGATGGATTAGTATGTAAAGTAACTCTATCTTTATGGAAAATCAAACAAGGTCGTTTTGAAGAGAGTGCTTGGAGTTCAGAAACTTGCCCGTGGAAGTAATAGTCACAAGGAAGATTGTTTCCAAGAAAGAAATTTGAGGTCAAATTTAGCTGAAGGCTCAAAGGGCAGTTGAAACAAGCTTATAAGACAATTGTGAGATCCCAAGGTGGAGTAGGGTCCTTAATCAGAGGCCTAAGCAGAAAGATGCCTTTAAAGAATGGTTTACCTAGTCTGGATGAAGCTAGAGGGGAAGCATTATCTCCAGTGTGATAATCAGAGATGGCTTCTACCTGAAGCTGAACTACCTTCAGTACTATTCCTCACTTAAGTATAACAGAAGAACTCTCTCATCTAGGCATCAATCCATATGTTATCAGATGGGTAGCAAACTGTCTCACTGACAGAACCCACCTAGTCAAAAAACAGGAAGCTACCTCAAACAGTAGACCCGTAACGAGTGGTGTACTTCAGGGATCGGTCTTGGGGCCCCTGTTGTTTGGAATCTACTTTTCTGAGGTGCAGGCTAAAACCAGTGGGCTATGGATGACCAGGTTTGGAGAAGACTGCAAGCTGGGTGCTGTCATCAATTCCCCTACTGATGTGGACATCCTCCAAGAGGGTCACACCCAAATGACTGGTGCCAGAAACATGGCATCAAACTGAATGCCAAAAAATGCATCATCCCCTGTGGGGAGAGTGACGTCCCCACAAATGATCACATTAATAACAAGGTCCTAAGCATGCAATCAGTCGTGAGGAACTTGGGCATCAAAGTTGATAGCAAACTAACTTTTGACCACATTATTGCCTCCGTTGTATGGAAAGCTTTCTACGTGGCCTACCTCATTAGGAAGGGTATCTTATCCAGGGACATGGAGGTCATAACATCCCTGTATTCTTCCCTTATAAGACTCATTGTTGAGTACAATGCTACTGTACCTCACAAAGCACATGCAGCAGCTGGGCAGACCACAGAGGTTCCTCATCAGGAGAGTCCAGGGCCTCAAACATCTACCTTTTAAATATAGGCTAAAATCTCTGTCCCTCTACTCACTCTCATACAGACTCCTCAGAGGTGATTTCTGTCTGTCATGCAAGGCAATCTCAGACCCCGCCTTGATGGGATATCCGCAAGTCAAGCTCTGCTCAAGTAACCCACATGCATGGCCTCAACCTGGTCTGTGACATCAATAGGACTTGTTGGTGGGACTGATTTGTGTCCCAGAGACTCCCCCTTCTGTGGAACAGACTCCCTCTCCACATCAAGCAGAGTTCCTTATTTACCATTTTTTAAGTGCAACCTAGATAACTGGATGGGGAACAGAAAATACACCCCTGGGATTCCACCTGTGTCCCTGCTGGACAGGGGCATCAGGTCCTGACTTGTCAGAACTTGGGATAAATTCTTGGCTAGGCTTGTAAGGGCCTCAGGGCCATTAGCCTAGTAACTTCCTATGAGCTATGAACTTTAATGGTGGAAAAACTAGTACCTCCTTGAAAATCGAGGCCAGAAAATCCAAAACAGCAGGAATGAAAGCAGTAAAGGGGCTAATGTCTCTGTTGTGCACAGAAGGAGAATCTTTTCCATTTACCCATGCATATCTTCTTGGTTGCAGGTTTCTGGGAAGATATTCAAATTTATTGAACTGGAGGAGAAAGCCTGGACTAGCTAGTCATCATCAGAATTGCAGAAACCAAGCTGTCAACTTGAGGCCTGGAATGTCCAGGTGAGCTGTCCCTGATTGATGAGATACCAGATCTGGACTGGGATCCAGTGTTCAAAGAGGACATAGAAGGTGAGAACACAGGGAAAGAAAACTTGCTGAGGTGAGAAAGGAGCAATGAGGATAACCTTGCTCTTCAATCAAAGTGCTTTCTGAAGAAATTTGGGGACTATAGGTAGGGGCGGGTAAGTGTACAGGAGAGTGGAGGGCCAAACATGGACTAGAACATCTCTCTGCGACTCTCTCAGAGGGGGAATTAGAGTGACAAAAACTGCTGCACTTATTGCTAGGGCGAAGTAAAGAGATCGGAGCAAGGTTGACCCCCATCTGCAGAAGATCCTTTCTGCCACTGGATGATTGAGAGACCACCCATTCTGACTCTGAATAGTTCTGCTGAGCTTGTCTACTACAATGCTGAATTTCCACAGCATGTGAATTACTACTAGAAGGCAGTTTAAATATATCGTCCACTGCCAAACTCTCATTGCTTCTCAGCAAAGGGGTAGGACCTGGTTCCCCCGTTTTTTGATGTACCACACTACTGACATATTGCCAGTCTGGATAGTAATTGTCCCTAGAGGAAGAGTTCTGAAAGGCCTGCAATACTGAAAGGACCACTCTCTAAGACATTTATAAGCAAACTGGCCTCTTCTGGGGACCACATACCTTGAACAGTCCATCCCAAGAAATGCCCCACACCTCATTCCAACTGGGAGGTGTTCCTGGTAAACATGGCCTTTCGGGGAGGAATGACAAATGTCACTGGACTGGATCACTAAAGTAGGGAGTCCCCTGCAAACCAGAGAAAGCTTTATAGGATGACTCAAAGGTTGTCGAAGAACTGACCATTGTACTGCCATAGTCCACTGGAGAATTTGCATGTGAAGGCGAGCAATGGGCAGTAGAGCAATCAGTGCAGCCATAGAACTTAAGGCCAGAAGTAGCACTTTTGCTGGAGGAGAAGATGTGATAAGATCTGACTGATATGTAGTCTGAAAGCATGAATTTTGTTTTGTGCTAGAAAGGTGAACTGATAGTGTGCAGGCAAGCTCCTCTGATGTCCAAGACTTGAAATGGCTGAAGATGGGACTTGGGGATATTGGCTGTGATCCCCAGGGACTGACACAGATGGAGTAAGTAATCCCTGGTTTCCTCAAGTAGATGTCTGGCTGGAGCGGTAAGGAGCCATTTGTCTAAATAAGTAAACATTCTGAATCCATGGAGTCTGAGATGAGCTGCTACCACTGCCATATGCTTTGTGAACACCCTGGGGCTGTGGTGAGACCAAAGGGCAAGGCTCTGTACTGGTAATGACTGACCCCCAACTGAAAGCACAAATACCTCAGAGAATGTCTGTTTATTCTGAAATTATAGTACGCATCATGGAGATCTATGGAATGCATCCTGTCATCCTTCCACATAAGAGGGAGAATGAACTAAACCATGACGATCCAGAACTTGGAGTTCTTTATAAAACAAATTCGATGACTGAAATCCAGAAA
This sequence comes from Protopterus annectens, assembly GCF_019279795.1. NCBI lineage: Eukaryota > Metazoa > Chordata > Ceratodontiformes > Protopteridae > Protopterus > Protopterus annectens. Next base: position 23,501,747 of record NC_056743.1, read on the forward strand.
TGGCCTCTGGTCTCCTGTTTCCATTGGTAGTAAAAAGACCCTTGAGTAAACTTTGGATCCTGTTTGGTCTGGTGGGTCTTCTTGGATGTCTCTTTTGTCCAGCAGCCTCTGAATTTCTAGGGTTGCAAACTCACATTGATTGTGTGGTACATCGGGAGCCTTTTTTGTTGGACTGGTGGAATTTGTGAAAAGGGAATAAAATGACCTCTGGATATGATCATTTGCACCCAAGAATCTTTTGTGATGGCTGCCCAGGCATCTAAGTACAAAGACAAGTGGACCGCCAATTGCCTCCAGAGAACAGTCTGCAACCCTTCAGGATCTCTGAAAGAGTCTAGCACAGGATCATAGCAGATTATAAGGCTATCGACCCCTGGAGGTCATTTCAAGCCTAGACATTTCATCCCAGTGTAATATCACAGAAATGTTAGTTAATATCCAAGATTGCATTTAGTAATGACTATCCATGTCCTGGAGGGTTGTGGGTGCAATTCCAAGTAAGAATTTATGGTGCCCCATCCACTCCTCCAGGTTCCTTTTGAACATGGTCATAGAGGTGCTTTGTTTCACATGAATAGATAGCCTATTCCAAAGATTCAGCAGTCATTGGGAGGTAAATCTATACCTCCAGCATGGCTTATTCAAGTCATAGGCCATATTTAGGTCCCTGGAATAGGTGCCCTACTCCCATTTGACTTATGGATATGCATAAAGTTCATTAGGTTTGGATCTGAGATTGCTCTGTAAGCCAGGTATAAGTCTCCCCTAAGACGTCTATGTGATACAGAGTAAAGTGACAGGGACTTTAGTTGGTCTGTGTATGGCACATGCTGAAGTCCCTTGATTTTCTTTGTTAGAAACCTCTGATGTCTCTCCAACTGCTGCAGGTGCTTTGTACTGTATCAAATAGGGCATTGTACTATATTATACTCTAGCCAGAATGGAATCTCAGAACCTTTGGTTTTGTGGACTCACTCTGCCGTGAGGGTGTCATCTTCTCTATTTCCCCCTCTGCAAGAAATTCCCCTCATGAATTCTGAAAAGGTCCTTGGGATTTTCGGAATCATCTTCCAACCATGCTCATTCCTAGAAAAGGATCTTTGTGGGGTAGAACAATGGATTCCCATAGCAGATAAGGTCTTTCCATCTTGTTCATTCTGGGAAAGTGTGTCTTTAACAGTGTGTCCAAACAAGGAAGATCCATCAAAGGGAGCACCTATGAAAGAAAAGTTCCACATCATCACACAAATGCATCCTAGCATGTCTCCTAATGGCTATGTCTGAACCTAACGCCTGTGAGGAACCTTCAACTGCATGATAGATTAAACTCATGGATGCATTCAATATAGACTGTAGGGTGCCCAGTTGCAAGGAAAAAAGCTTTTGTTCCTCTGCTGACATGGACCCAGGGGTAGGCTTAGAGAGTTCCTTAACCAATACCCTCTATAATCAAGTAAAGTGAGCCAAATAATTAAGCAACCATACGGCAAAGGTTGCTGATCCATAGATGTGCTTTCCAAGCCTGTCCAATGCCCTAGACTCTCTATTAGGGAGATGGACAGAGGAGCTCTGTTCAGCCAGCTCCTTTTTTGTGTGCCACAACAACCACAGCATCTATGGGAATTCCCTTACTCCAAAAGGGTCTGTCCTTGGGTGGAGCAAGGATCTTGTCCAGGAGAGAGGGAATTGGTTCTATGGTATCTGACTCCATTCAAACCCAGTGGGAGACAAGATCATTCAAGTCATCCACTGGGTGGGTAACCCAAGACGTAGATGGGCCAGAAGCAAAGGTTTCTAGGAACACTGACTCCTCCTGGGAAGGTGGTTCAGAGGGCCAACCACATTTTTGATGAAGGATCTCTAGAATGTCTCTAAAGGAGACATCATCTGGTAACCTGGGGACCCTTCCCCTTCATCAAAATTGGTACCTTCAGTAAAAGATTCTGGGGTAAATCTAAGTGTCTCCTCTTACACAACCTCTTCCAGGGAACCTCTTCAGTGGCATGATCTGGAGAGGTATTGGAAGAGAAAGGATGTTCCTGGACTGGAACTGTCTGGAAGCTCATAGGTTCATAGGCTAGTACTAGGCTAACTGCCCTTGCGAGCCATTTTAAGCCTAGCCAGTTATCCCCTATGAGATTCAAACCTTGTACCTTGTGTTTGTAAGGCAAACACCTTAACCATTAGCCCACCCTCCAAACCTCATGTTCCTGTGTAATAGGCAAATGAGGTTCAGAAGCCAGATCCAAAGGGGGAATGGGGTTATGATCTGAAGATGTAAGATTCAAGGGTGTTCTTGGATGAGAAAATACCTTCTCCACCACAATGAAAGTCAAGGGACTAGGAGAAGCAGAAGCCAATGTCACAGCTGTCAAAACCCTCAGTGCTACCAAGCTCTGACCCTACCAGGATCTCTGCTCTGAGGGAGGAGACGGACCTGAGCTCTCCAGTACCAAAGGTCAAAGGGGAAGAGATGGCTCCAAAACTTTCAGAGTCAAGGACAACCCCCTGGATCCAACGCCAATGCTTTGGCTCTGAGACTCATCCTACTCAAGGGTGGGGTCAGTGCCAAACAAGTCAGGGATATGGCTGAGGTCGAAAATGAAGCTATCTTCAGATTCGACATCTCAATTTCCAGGGCTCTCAGATTTAACGGCTCCAAAATCACTGGTTGGACTGGAAAAGGAGAGATGATGGGAAACAGGTTGAAGGCTCACAGATCCAATGGGAGATGGAGATGGTAGAATCTCCATCTAGATATGAGCTCTGAGAAATGCCATCATCTTATCCACGTCAGCTTTGGGGAAGACTATGAGATGACATGATAGATGAAGAGTTAGAAGGGGGCAAGACAACCTCCTAGGTGTTTCCTGCAAAAATGGTGATAAGAGCTATGGAGAGATTGACTTCAGAGAGAACCAAGAGCTCTGGGGTTGAGGTGACTTTGAAGTAGGAGGATACAGATCCGAACATTTGGGAAGTTTGGTTGGTGGATCCAATATCAGAGCAGAATTCAGGGACCTAGCAAGAGAGCGTTTACTATACTCTCTGGCTCCGAAGAAGATCTCGTTGGAGGGTGTCTGAGCCCTTGATACGGAAGAAGAAGGAACTGAAGCAGGAAGAAGGCCTTTCAGAATTGGTTTATTTCTTCTATCGCTGATGGCCCTAGCATTAAACCCTGCAGAAATCTGACAGGGGAATCCAGGTGGCTTGGGCCTAGACAATAAACGCGCTCCCTGTGGGCATCAGAATTGGGTATCTTATGCTCACAGTAAGTGCATTTCTTAAAACTGGTTTGCTTCTCTACCATGGTAAGAAAAAGGAAAAAAAGTTGAGAAGGCCAAGGATAGATAAGGAATGAAGTTTTACCAACAATGGTGATGGAGATACCCAAAAGGGTAGAAAAAGAGCAGAACTAACAATTCTACAAAGGGGTAAAGGGAGGACTACAGGTAATGAGGAATAGAGAATTATGTAAAAGTAAAAAAAAATCTATTCTTTACTCATAGGTGGGTACTAGGCTATTGGCCCTAAGGCCGATATAAGCCTAGCCACAAGGTACCCTGGCTTTCACCACCCAAGAAAATTATTTTCCCGTGCCACTGTCGAGCAGAGCCACAGAAGTGATCCCCAGGGTGAATTTCCTATCTCCCATTCAATCGCACAGAACTTAGAAAGCTATCCCACAGCTCGAGACAGCACGAGTCCAAACTGACTGAGCGGCAAACGAGTTCTGAGGTAATACAATACAACAGTAAGGGGCAGTATAGTTAAGGGGAGGAGCTTCATAGTTGGATCTACAGTCTGGAAGAAAAGTAGTCGAGTCAGATCCAAGGTCACATCAGAAACCCATTCGTTGAGGAATGAATTAAAATGACAACCTTAGATTATAGTGTTATGGTTGGAGATTGGATCATACTTCTTTGTAATGCATGGAGATTTGGGTCTATATTGCAATATCGAACGCTTAAAACAGCGAACGATGTTACATAGACACATTTTCAGCGAAAGCTGAAAATGTCGAATCCGAAGAACAGCGATTTCTTTCCTAGGGAAAGAAATCGCTGTTCCAACCCCCGCAAAAAAAAAAACACATTACACACTTCCAAACACATATACACATATCTAATCCTAATTATAACCCCCCACAAACCAGTAAACAACTAAATACACATATACACATAACCCAAGCATACATTTAACGAAAAAAAAAAAATAAACATTTTAAACCATATGCACTTAACTTAACCTGCACCCTAACCCTAAGGTCAGTAACTCTCGCACATTCACATAAACAGCTCCAAACACATACACACTTACCTTAACCCTAACTCTACCCCCCCCCAAAACAAAAGTAAACTGAAAACACATACACACAGAACTCAACCATACATTTAACATAAAAGATACAACAGTAAACACTTTCATACATATGCACTTATCTTAACCCGCACCCTGACCCTAAGGTCAGTAACTGTTGCACAATCACGCTCTGGAGATATACCGTACAAGGGACCACACTACACTTCAGAACACGGCAAAACAACGAAGCTGTCAAGCAACTTCTTTCCCAGGGAAAAATGTTGCTGAACAGCCGCTTCGCTGTTTTGCCTGTTCGCTCTACATGTGTTGACGAAAACACATTCGACATAATCCGTTTTCGTTGAACTCATAGGAACCCTGGAGATTTATATGCTCCATATACTACTAGTGATTAAGAAAAAATGTCAGAAAGTGTTTTGCAGGCTTTCAAAGCAGGCAAAGGAGTTGGCAAATGCTGTCAGACAGTCTGCATGAAATGTCATTATTTTTATATGAAAGAAAAGCAGTTCTGTTTTGACAGACTGTAATCCTTTAAAAAACAGGCAGAAACAAACTTGAAACAACACTGCTCAAGTTCTTCTGCTCCTCTTTCTTAGCCAGCACTGTTTGTTATTAGTGCTTAGTGCTAGATGTGATATTACCAGCACTTAGGGGGTGCTTAAGAATTGTTAAGCACTCTTCTAAGCATTATTAAGATCAGGCCTTGTGTTAAGAGTAGTGCTGAACTAGGTTACCTTTTAATTGATACTGGAGCATAACCACAGTGCTCAATGCTACAGAACTCTAAAATGTGTCAGTCAGCAGCTTATACTTCATACAGGTTCTAACAACTTATTGCCATAGGACACTGAAAATAAAATTCCACGGCTATGACATTTCACGTAAATTCTTCCTTCTGGCTATTATAAATATATATCACTTTATATCTACCTTGACCAACGAATCTTCTGGATTATATGCATATACCACAATTTTATACAACAATATCTATTTACTTGTTTATCTATAATTAACTAATTCATACATTCATTCAGTTTGTTGAAAGGGATAGTTCAACTCAGATATAGACCATTTTCAGTGGAGGCCTGGAGAGAAAAGTTCCAAATTACAAACCATTACAAAGCAGTAGATGCAGAAATTGATGATACATATGAACTGTGTACATGGTATGCATTCAACAGAAAAAATGCAATAGAAATAAAACATATTCAAAACTGTTTTCTAAAAGTTAAGAAACTGAACTGTATATCAGGTAACATATTTAGGAATGTGGGCAGAAATAATAAGAATAGAGTAGGTGTGAGTGAAGTTAAGGGAAAAGAAGTAATTAACAAATGAAGGAAAATTTTAAGGGGGGGTTTGTGAGGAAGTCAACAATTAGGTGATCAGACAAAAGAATGGCAGCTAGAGAGGCATGGTAGTGGGACATCAAGTACTGGGACAAGTCCGGTTAGAAGTCCAAGTACATTTGGTTGACTCTTTGATAGTAAAACAGAGTTCCATAGTTTAGGTGCTAGGATATGGAGTGCATGGGTAGTGCAATGAAGTTTAGTTTTTGGTATTAGTAGGGGATATGGAATGCAAGTTTAGTTTTTGGTGTTAGTTGGGTGAATTGAGATTGAGGGATACCCCTAAGAATTAAATGTGGGGAGGGGTCAGTTGCTTATAAGTGAGAAGGGAAGATATCTCACAAGAAAGGGCTTTGTGAATCAATGATCCTAGCAGCAGGTTGGCTATCAAATGTACCGGGAGCCATTTAGCTTTGGTGAGAGTTAAGCAGTGGTGTTCATTAACGGGACAGCTAGTAATGAACCGGCAGATTTTAATGGAGATGGTTTGGAAGGTGGTGACATTTTTCTTTAAGGCTGCAGCTATTGTAGGTAGCCCATATTCAAGTTGATTTAATATTCCTTTGCCTATGGCAGCTTTGGCTGGCTTGGGCAGAAGAGGTGATTTATTTATTTTTATTTTTACATTTGTTAACCAGGTTAGTCCAACTGGGCCCAGAGAGCCCTTTTTCAGTGGAGGCCTGAGGAGAAAGGTTCCAGGAAAGTAATTAAAAAAATAAGAAAAAAACTAACAATTTAAATTCTAAGGTACTTAGTACAAAAACAGAGAGAGAGATATACAATATGAATGTATACAAGGCAAAAGTACAGTCTTTTGAAAATGCAGTAGCAATATGTTTCAGAACGTTTAGCATTACGTTATTTACAGGAATGTAGCAATGCCTAAAATAAAAAAAATGAGAGTAACATGATGACAGTGTAACAAAGAAGTATTTACTAGCATAGGTACTAACTGCAGAGAGAGCAATATATGTATAAAGTTTAGGTAGATACCAGGCAGGTATGTTAATTGAGAGGAGAAGAAGAAACATTCATGAGGTAATTTTCTGAAAAGTCCAGATCCATGCATGTTGGAAATTAATTTTTAGTTGCTTTTTGAATTTGCCACTTTTGGTAGTGGAGCAAAAATAAATAAAACGAGGAAGTTGCGTGCTTTGGTAATTGTGGTTTGTTCCAAATAACATCGCTTTTGTTTTTGAAGGCCTATTAGCTATTGGTTGAGAGTTGGAGGTCATCTCGGACCTGAGTTTGTATAACAGAGTGGAATTTGTTTGACCTACAGATGACTTTATAATACTTTGTAACAGAACACACAGAGTTGTGGAAAGTTGCTGCTCACAGAAAACTTCCAAAAAGTCACAGACGAAGCAAAGGCCCTGCTAGAATGAAACTTGATCCTGCATGGAATATCTTTATTATGGTGGGAATAAAAAAAAAAAAAAGAAAGAAATAGTGTGAGAGAACCTATTGGAAATAGTCTGTTTTGACACTAGTTGACCTTTTTTATTACACAGAAAATAAACAACTAATCAAACATTCTGAAAAATATGGTTTTGTCAAGATAGCACCCAAGTTGTCTGTGGACATCCTATTTATGGAATTTACTTTCTCCCACATTTTAGGCCATGGAGAGATGACAGAAAGATGGACAGCTTGGTGTAAAGTAAACTCAATACCACTAATGAAGGATTAGTTCATAAAGAAACCATATTTGTGGAAAGTGAGATAAGACTGTCCCACCATAAGAGTTTGTAAATGAAATACTTTTATTGCAGAGGTCCAAGCAAAAAGTAGGACTATTTTCCATGTCAAGAACCTCAAGTCAACCTGATGAGCTGGGTCAAATGGAGCAAGAGTTCATTTTAACACAAGATCAAGATCCTATGGAGTAGCCATCTGTTTTCTATTAGGCTTCAAAGGCAACACCACTTTCAAAAACATTGTTACATGAAACTAAATTGAAAGAGAGGGATTCATGGACAGACATGCTGAAATGGCCAACAAATGAGCCTTGATCAAGAAATAAGCCAGGCCATAGGATAGTAACTAAAATAATATAGAACCAGAGAAATACTACCCCTCAATGGGTGCTTTTTCTCTTCCTGGTATGATTTTCTAATAGACTTTCTTGACTCCATTAATACCTGTTGTACACCCTCAGAAAAAAAGTGCCTAAATGGTATTAAAACTATCATCTAGGCAGTCAGTTGCAGTTGCTTGGGGTTGGGTTGCATTAAACACCTCTGGTCTTCTGTGAGTGAATCCAGTCAGTGAGGAAGCTTGTGGTAATCGTCCCTGGCCATTTCCACAAGACAAAAGAAAGTACAGTTATGTACCCTTACCATAAATGTAGATGTTCGAGTGTATTCACTATTGCAGCCATCACCTGTGGTTATCCCTGCTGTGGTAGCCCTTGGCCAGCCCAAATACCAGAGTCAATGTTTTTGTGTGCCGGCTGCTGTCACTTGTAGTCTGATGTCAGGTTGTCAGTACTATAAAGCAAGGCAGTCGATGTTGTTACATCAGTTTTTCTTGTCCTAACCTGTCAAAATCACAAGGGAAAAGAGAGTAGTGGTCCTGGTGGCAAAGAGCCACCTTGGGAAGCCTGTGTCCCCTTAGGGGAAGATGTGAAATGGGGGATGGAGGGAAACCAAAGACTGCAACAGTGAATACACTCAAACATCTACATTTATGGTACATGTACACAACTGCACTATGTTCTTCGTTTCACTGTTGTGTCATCACTTGTGGGAGGATTCCCAAGGCTGAGGTAAAGGGTGGAAAGATAGGTAGAGTCTTCGGTATGGGTCAGGATGGCCTGCAGGATTGCAAAAGCAAACCCTGCCCTAGACTTAGAAAAGAGAGGTAAGTGGTAATGCTTTGTAAAGGTATGAATAGAGGTCTAGGTGGCCCCTTCCAATATGTCCCTGGAAGGTACTCCTCTGAGGAAGGCAGTGGAAGTGGAGGTTGCCCTAGTGGAGTGGGTACAGATCGACTTAGGGATGTGTTTCCCATGTAGTCTGTAGCAAAAATGGATACAGTGTGAAATCCATTTGGAAATGGTTTGTTTGGAGATGGGCTTCCCCTCTGCTCCTGGGGCAAAGCTTACCAGAAGATGGTGAGTTTTTATGAATGGCTTGGTGCAGTCCAGATAGTATTTGAGTTGTCTGTGCACATCTAATGAGTGTAGAATTCTTTCCCCCTTGTTTTGAAGGTTGGGAAAGAAGGTGGGAAGATGTATGGACTGGTAAAGGGTCACATCAGATACCACCTTGGGCATAAAGGAGGGATTAGTCCTTGGAGACTCTGTCTGCATGGAAAATTATGAAGGGCTCGACAGCTATGAGAGTTTGAAGTTCTGAGACCCTTCTGGCTGAGGTGCCAGCTAGTAGGAAGGCAGTCTTCCAGGAGAGGTATTTCAATTCTGTTGAAGCGGCAGGTTCGAAAGGTTAGTTTCTATAACACATAATTAAGGTCCCAGGGTGGAGTAGGAGGACTTCTGGGAGGCTTGAAATTAAAAGCCCCTCTGAGGAATTGCCTAATCAAAGAATGACAGAAGAGGGGTGGGTCTGAGTCATAATGGGCAGAGATGGCAGAGGCATGGATTTTAATAGAGGAGAAGGGGAGGCCACTATTGAGCAACTCTGCTAAATAATCCAGGATGAGATGGATGGGAAGGATGGGAGGAACTGCCCCTTTAGATTGTTTCCAGTAGGAGAATCTTTTCCATTTTCCTGCATAATATTTTCTTATGCTGGGATTTCTGGCCTCTGTGATGATCTCCAGGATCTGTTTGCTTAACAGTGACTTATTGTTAGTTGTTAGTGTATGAGCCATGCTGAAAGTTTGAGTGTCTGCAGGTCTGGGTGCAGTACCTTTCCTCTCTCCTGGGTCAAAAGGTCTGACCATATGGGAAGCAGCTTCGGGGGCTGTAAGGTCAGACTGCATATTAAGGGGTACCAAGGTTGTCTAGGCCAATCTGGAGCAATGAGGATGGCCTTTGGTCTCTTCTCTCTTATTTTGATCAGAACCTTGGGAATAAGGGGTATGCGTACACAAAGAGGGAGCTCCAGGGGAAGGTCAAGGCATGCAACTTCCATGCTAGGAGGTGATATTCTCCTGGTACAAAACTTGTGCACCTGGTGGTTGAGGGGAGAGGCAAAGAGGTCCACCTCTGGGGTCACCCACTCCTGGGTGATTTGCAGAAAGATTTCTCTGTGGAGGTGCCATTCATGGGGGGGTCAGTAAGCTTCTGCTTAGGTAGTCTGCCAGTGTGTTGTTGATCCCTAGTAAGTATTGGGCAATCAGGTGTAGCCCCACTGAGGTGTCTGTGAGCCACAGACTAATGGCTACCCTGAACAGGGGGTAAGATTTGGTGCCCCCCTGCTTGTTGATGTACCACATTACTGTGGTGTTGTCTGTTTTTATAAGGAGGACTCCTGGCCTGAGATGGGGTTGAAAGGAAGTCACAGCATTTTGCACTGCCATTATTTCTTTCTGGTCGATGTGCAAGTGAAGTTGCTAGCTTTCCAAAGGCCTTGGGTACACCTGCCTGCTAGGTGAGCACCCCAAGCTATGTCTGAGGCGTTGGTGGTGATGGCCTGCCTGGAAGGGTGGAGGATGAAGGGAAGACACTTGTTCATGGCACAGGCCTCTGCCCACCAGCAAAATCCAGGGATCAGTGGGAGAGTGGTCCCTACGGACTCAGAGTGCTGACACTAAAGGTTCTTTAAGTACCACTGAAGCTTTCTCATGTGAAGCCTGGCTCGAGGGTTAAGAAGGATGCAAGATGCCATGTATCCCAGGGCTTGCAGGAACTTCCTCTCAATGAGGTGACTTCTGGAAGCCAGCTGGGTGAAGTATAGAGGCAGGAAGCTCTGCTTTTCTGGGGGTAGGAAGGCCATAAAGTTTGCTATGTCTTGCACAGCTCCCAGGAAAACAAGTTTCCTGTTGGAGTTTTGCTTTGATTTTTTTCTAGTTACTGTTACAGAGCCTTTCTATTTTGTATTTCTATAACTACAACTTAATTGTTTTCTCTACAGGGTATGTATGTAGAATTCTGTAATGTAGTCTTGAATCATGTTTAACCTGCTACTTATTTTTTTTTTTATGTATAACGTAACTGTGTTTTGTCTCTATGTGGAGCTTTTCTCCCCGGGCCTCTGCTGAAAATGGAAATATATCCAGTCAGACCAGCCCGGTAAACAAATGTAAAATAAAATAAATAAAAATAAAAATAAATAGTTGATGGTGAGCCCTAGGGAAGTTAGGAGTTTTTTGACAAAGAGAAGATCCTGGAGCAACTTTTATTTGCTGTTCGCCTGAATGAGGCAGTCGTCCAGGTAAGGCTAAATCTGTATATTTCTCTGTCTGCAGAATGGTATGGCTGGGACCAAACATTTGGTGAATACTCGGGGAGCAGTAGATAAGCCAAAGGGCAGTGCAGAGAACTGAAAGTGCTGACTGCCTGCTCTGAAGTGCAGGAATTTTCTGCAGGATTGCCTAATGGGGATGTGGAGGTAGGCATCTTTTAGGTCTTGTGTCTCCAGACAGGCATTCAGTGTGAGCAGAGGCAGGAACTGCTGCAAGGTTAGCATTTTGAATTTGGGGACCACAAAGGAGGTGCTCAGTTTGGATAGATCCAGGATGGGGCACCAAGTGCCCTCTTTACTGGGTAAAAGGAATAGTCTGGAGTAAAAACCTTTTCCTGTTTGATCCACAGGGACAGGTTCTACTGCACCCTGGGATATTAGGGTTTTTACCTGTTTTAATGCCTCTGCCCACTTATTTGGGGGGGGGGGGTCTGGGTACCCTCTTGGAATTGGGAGTGCACTGAAGGAGAATATGTATTCCTGAGAAATGATTTTTAGTACCCATTGGTCCTTGGTTATAGAGACCCAATTGTACTTGAAGAGGGTGAGCCTTCCTCCTAGTTTTAGATGAGTGAAAGGAGGGGAGAGGGTGGATGGAGAAGTGGTCCATTGTTTGCTTCTTTGCTGACCCTGGGGTAAGGCCCTGGATGTCCTGTCCCTGCGGGGCTTGCTTTGGCCCTGTCTGCTGGGTGCAGGCAAGGCCCAGTGCTTAGATGGGAAGTTCCTGCTGAATCTGGGCAGTTGAACTTGAAAGAAATCTTTTACTGTTTGCATAGATTTTGCTTTGTCTTCCATCTTTTTAAGCACCTGTTCTGCTTTTTCCCCAAACAGGTGTTCCTTATCTAGGGGTGCAGCAATAAGTTTAGACTTAACATGATCAGGGAGAGGAGGTTCCTTCAACCATGCATGTCTTCCAATAACAGATCTTGTCACTGCTGCCCTGCTAGAGGCTTCTAGGGCATCACATCCACATTGTAAAGACTGCCTGGCCACTTGACCAGCAGAGTGTAGTAATTCTACCAGCTCTTTAAAGTTGGAACACTCAGTAGAGTTAGCAATCTTCTGTTTTAATTGTTCCAAAGTGTGTTATTTGAACATATGGAACTGACAATTGAGTGCTCTAATAGCTAAGGTTGCAGAGGTGTACACTTTCTTACCCCATCTATCTTGAGCTGTCTGTGTCGCGGCTCCAGACCCAACCAAGGCAGAGACAGCCAAAGGCTTGGTAAATGAAGTGGAGTTCTGCGGCATACCAGACTCTGAAAGAGTCTCGGCAGAGGCCTGCGTAGGAAGCGAGTTGGGCATCTGGGGCTGTGAAAGCACCTCACTGAATTTCGGAGAGTTGAAAACTTGCTTGGTGGTAGCATCGTCAGAAGGTTTAGCCTTGTGTGGCCTGTCTCTATCTTTACGTTTTTTTGGAATGTCGGTGGATTGTTGCCTGATGGATGCCATATCAGAATTCGAAAATGGAATATGAAAATAACTGTTTACAAAAACAGCTCTACAGCGAATGGTTCTCGCATTAAAGAAAGCACAGAACCGGCAACGAGGGGCACCGTGGTCTGGGCCTAAACAAGTGATGCAGTAAGAATGAAAGTCTCTGTGTGGGATCTGCTTTCCACAGGCAAGACAATTGTTAACTTTTTCAGACATCGGTTAGAGCAAGAAAAAAGGGTCCCCAATGAGGTACTTAGCTTTAGATGTATTCTGCTGCAATTCAATTTCTGGTAGCGACCGACCAACACTCGTGCAAACTGCTTCTGCTACGGGCTCCATGGCAAGAAAGACTGATGTAATGACATTGGCTGCCTTGCTTTATAGTACCAATGACCTGACGTCAGACTACAAGTGACAGCAGCCAGCTCACAAAAACATTAACTCTGGTATTCAGGCCGGATGAGGGCTACCACAGCAGGGATAACCACAGGTGATGACTGCAACAGTGAAACACGAGCAACATCCACTGTTGCCTGGGACAGAAGGAAATCACCACAATGATCTTTGGGGAGTCCTCCTGAACCTTCATAAGTGCCCTGGATATTAATGGGAAGGGTGGAAAAGCACACACAAAGATTCACATCCAAGGAAATGAAAAGGCATTGGTATTCCAGGCCTTCTTGCTGAATCCTGCATCAGAAGTTTGCCAAATGATTGTTTAGAACTGAGGTAAAAAAAGATCTATTTGAAGTGTACACCACACATGGATCAAATCTTGGAAAAAAAAGTTTGATTCAATTCCCATTCATGATGGTCTGTTCTGATCCTGCTTGGGACGCACAATACCTGTAAAGTGAAATTGTGCAGAAAAGCTATATCGCAGGCTACCAAGGCTTGTCTGCACAGAGGGTAAGATCTAGTTCCCCTTGCTTGTTTATGTACATTACTGTGATGTCTGTCAACACCTGTAGAGGTCCCAGGGACCACAGATGATCGACACAAATGAGAGCGTTTAGAACTCTTTTATACTGATGTGTTTTGCTCCAAGAACCCTTCATTTCCGTTTCCAGTGACACAAAGTCTGAGAAGTCTGTTCCAACAGACTGTGCCGCAGCAGGTGTGGAGAATAGGAAACCTGCATACTTAGAAATTCGCTGTTTCAGCATATCATTTACCTTTTAACAAATACCAAATGGGAAGCTGAAAACTTAAGGGATGTTGATGCTTGGAACATCAAACTTTCAGGTACTGATGTATATTTCTTATGTGGAGTCTTGCAAGAGGCATCATAAGTATCACAGATGCCATTTGACTGAGAATCCTGAAGAATGTCCTTCCTGAGACAGAAGTCTGAGTGGAAAGCCTCAGGAATATATCTAAATACAGATCTATTTTTCCCTGTGAAAGAAAAACTCTTTGAACTGAGGTGTTCAGCAGATATCCAAAGAAAAAAAATCTTGTAAGAAGGCATAAAAAAAAAAAAGACTTCTGAAAGTTCTCTTATAGGTTCATAGGTGGTTACTAGACTATCTGCCCAACAGCCATTTTAAACCAAGCCATGTTTACCCCCAAATTTACCAAAATATTGCTGATGTGTCAATACCCAAAAAAATGTTATAGTTAGATAACAATTATTTACAGGCTGTCCCTGTCCATTAGGGACCCAATTGCCAAACCACGGTAAATAAGAAGTTATGTACCTACCATAACGTTCCATGTTAGTTGTCTTCTTCTCGCCTTCTTTCTTGCTGGATGGGTTTGGAGCCGATCCTCGGCTCCGACTCGGCCAATATTAAAGCTCGAGAGCTAATTCCACTGGCTCGAGGCTCCCCTATATCCCACAATGCTAGGCGGTAACTACTCAGATCTCGTTTGATAGCTATACCAAGCAATCCTAGTCTCCATAGAATGGAGAAGGGAAACCCACCTCAAAACAATCCGCGTAAAAAGTATCGCAGACCTCAGTAAGGATAAAAGAGGTGGAAGAAGGTGTGGGAATGACGACTTCCAGAGGAAGAATACAAACTGAATTCCTGTCGGTCTGTCCAGGCTTGGGGGAAGGAAGGTGGGACGCAAGAAAGAAGGCGAGAAGAAGACAACTAACATGGAACGTTATGGTAGGTACATAACTTCTTAATGTTAAGTTGTCAATCTCGCCTTCATTCTTGCTGGATGGGACCGCGTCCCTAGCACCTTATCCCGGGTGGCCTATCGGAACAGACTCTTGAGAACAATGGAACCAAAATTGGCATGGCTTCTGGAAACCATGTCCAATTTGTAATGTGAAATGAATGTATGAGGAGAAGCCCAGGTGGCTGCTGCACAAATAGAATCTATTGGCAGCCTATCCTGAAAAGCTACGGATGTAGCTAATGCCCTAGTTGAATGAGCTCTAGGTCTTGAGGGTAGTTTTTGATGTCTGATCTCATAGATGAAGGTAATTGTAGAGGTGAGCCATCTAGAGAGGGATACCTTAGTAACTGGAAGGCCCAATTTCCCTTCTGCATATGACAGAAACAATTGATTAGATTTCCTGAATTGTTTAGTCCTGTCTAAGTAATATCTAAGTTGGCGATGAACATCCAAAAAATGTAGCTTTTGTTCCGACCTGTTTGAATAGTTAGGGAAAAAGGCGGGAGATCAATAATTTGGTTTAGGTTTATTTGAGAGGAAACTTTAGGCAAAAAGGATGGATTAGTACGGAGGGATACCCTGTCTTTGTGAAACACTAAGTAAGGAGGACGACTGCACAGAGCATGGAGTTCAGATACCCTTCTCGCTGAAGTTATAGCTACCAGAAAAAGTGTCTTCCAAGAAAGCAACTTCAGAGAACATGAAGCTGCTGGTTCGAAGGGGGGAAGAATTAAAGATGCCAGAACTAAGTTCAAATCCCATTGAGGCGGGGGATCTTTGATTGGAGGTTTGAGAAGAAATACGCCCTTAAAAGGCTTTACAGAGTTTGTGAGCCATGATGCTAGACTCCGAGACACCAACATGAAAATTAGATATGGCAGCCAATTGAACTCTAATGGTAGATGCAGATGATCCTAAATGAAAGAGTTCTGCTAAAAAATCTAGAATAGACTGGATAGGTGCTGTAAAGGGATCTATGTTTTTTGACATTTCCCAAAAGGAGAAGCGTTTCCATTTGCTACTATAAATCTTCCGGGTAGAAGATTTATGAGAGGCTATCAAGATATCTCGGACCGAGCGAGATATTGAGGGAAGCCTGGCTAAGGTTGGAATCGGAGAAACCACGCTGTGAGGTTTACAGAGGGCAGAGATTGGTTCAGCTGACCCGATTGGTGGGTTATCAGATCTGGTACTGGGTCCAGATGCCAAGGCTGCTCCAAAAGGTAACGATGAAGAAAGGGGAACCATATCTGTTGAGGCCAGTAAGGGGCAATGAGGATCATTGTCACTCTCAAGGTGATGGCTTTCTGAATTAGTTGAGATATCAGTGGAAAGGGGGGAAAAGGCATATAGAAGTCCCCGGGGCCAATCGTGGACTAGAGCGTCTCTGGTGGGATGGCCTGGTAACGGGAAGAGAGTGAAGAAGTTGTGACACTTGCTGTTTTGGGGAGTAGCAAAAAGATCGCAGCAAGGCTGGCCCCATTTTAGGAATACTTCTTCTAGAACTGATTTCTTTAGAGACCACTCGTGGGGCATGAGAATTGCCCTGCTCAATTTGTCTGCAATAACGTTGGATTTCCCGGGAATGTGCATTGCTATCAGAAAACGCTGAGAAGAGATCGCCCATTGCCAAAGTCTGAGTGCCTCTCGACATAAAGGGTATGATCTGGTTCCGCCTTGTTTATTGATGTACCACACTACGGACATGTTGTCCGTTTGAATTGCAATAGTCCCAGTGGGAAGAGAGTCGTGAAGGGCTTGCAACGCTAAAAGCACTGCTCTCATCTCTAAGACATTTATGTGCAAGTGGCACTCGAAAGGTTGCCACGTGCCCTGGACTGTCCTGCCCTGATAATGCCCCCCCCCACCTGATCAGGGAGGCATCTGTTGTCAACGTGGCGACTGGGAGGGAAGAGTGAAGGGTCTTCCTCGGAGAAGTTGATGTGATGTGATCCATCAAGACAGTTGATTCTTGCATGATTGAGTTATCAATATGGTATGGGACATCGGGAGCTGTTGAAAGGACCATTGAGTAAACAGCATCCATTGGAGGATCCTCATGTGAAAGCGAGCTAAGGGAAGAAGGGGAATAGCTGCTGCCATGAGTCCTAACACCTTCAAAACTAGTCTGGCTTTGACTTTGTTGCATTGTAAGAGAAGGAAAACTTGGTTCTGAATGTCTGACACTCTCTGCTCTGTGAGTCTGGCTGAAAGATTGAGTGTGTCTAAGGTGGCGCCTATAAAGGTAATAGATTGACAAGGCGACAAGGCAGATTTTTCGAAATTTATCGAAATGCCTAGAGCTTGGCAAGACTGGATGGTGAAGTCCCTGGATAGAAGAAGCTGATGTCTGGTGGTGGCGGTAAGGAGCCAGTCGTCCAAATATGGAAACACCTGGAATCCTTGACGTCTCAAGTGAGCCGCGACCACTGCCATGCATTTGGTGAACACACGGGGGGCTGTACTGAGACCAAAGGGCAGGGCCCTGAACTGGTAGTGACTGGCTCCCAGCCAGAAGCGGAGATATCTCCTGGAGCGTCTGTTCATTTTGATGTGGTAGTACGTGTCCTGAAGATCTATCGAGCACATCCAATTGCCCTGACCCAAGAAGGGTAGAATGGACTGTAGTGTGACCATCCGGAATTTTGTTTTCCTGACATACTTGTTTAAGTAGCTGAGATCTAGTATGGGTCTCCAGTCCCCTGTTTTCTTTGGTACCAAAAAGAATTTGGAGTAGACTCCGGATCCTTGCTGGTCTGCCGGGACTGATTGGATAGCTCTTTTTGATAGCAACTTTGAAATTTCTAATGCTGCTTGTTCCCATAGACCGGGTGGAACATCTGGAAGGGATCTTTTGGGTTGGGTTGGGATGTGAATAAAGGGAATTTTGTAACCCTCGGATATGATCGACTGTACCCATTTGTCTTGAGTAAGGGAAAGCCAGGCTTTTGGGTACAGGGATAACCTTCCCCCGACTGCCTCCGAAGGTGGACAGCCGGGCAGCCCCTCAGGGATGCTGAAAGGGTTTGTCAGAGAACATTTCTCTGCTACCCTGGTTTTCCGGACCTCCTCTCTCTCTAGGGCGGCGTCTATTATTATTCCCCCCTCTGCCTCTAGAGGGAATCGGCCTGTCGTCAGATGAGACTCCCTGGGATTGTTTGCGGAACCACATCTTTCCTCCCCTCTGACCTTTGGGATAGGGTCTAGAAGGGGTAGAAAAATGGACTCCTACAGCAGAGAGAGTCTTACCTTCTACCTCGCACCTGGTCAATGTATCCTTCACCTGTGGACCAAACAAGGATGATCCATCAAAGGGAGAATTGGAGAAGGACTCCTTGAAAGGGTCCGCAAAGTTGCATAGCCGCATCCAGGCGTGACGTCGTAAGGCAACACCTGTGCCTGCGGCTCTATTGGCCCCATCTGCTGCATATGAGACCAGCCGCATGGAGGAGTTAACAATGGAATTCAGGGTTGCCAACTGGGAGTTCACTGTGTCTTTGAACCCCTCAGCTGTAGGATCCTTTATCAGTTCACCCATATCCTTGAGTAAATCTCTCTGGAGACAAATGAAGTGGCATAAGTAGTTCAGCGACCGCATTGAAAAGGTCGCTGATGAGAACATCTGCTTGCCGTACCTGTCCATGGTCCTAGATTCCTTATTAGGAGGATGGACAGGAACCGAAGGATCAGCTAACTCCTTCTTAGTGGCCACAGCCACCACCATGGCATCAACAGGGACACCTTTGGATAAAAAATCTTTATCTCTGGGGGCAGAAAGAAATTTAGATGGTCTCCTCGGGGTGGGTTCCACTGAGTCAAGAGCCGTCCAAACCTTCCTTGCCACCACTTCCATAAGGGAGTCAAAGGGAGGGGACACCCAGGAGGTAGAAGGGTGAGAGCCAAATGCCTCAAGATACACTGACTCATCCTCCGAAGGGTTAAGGGCTGGCCAGTTCCCCCTCTGTTTCAGGATCTCAAGGATGTCAGCAAAGGAGACATCCTCAGAGGGATCGAGGGAACCTTGAGTTCCTCTAAGTCAGTGTCAGAGGTGATAGACTCAGGGGAGTCAATGTGCTTCCTCTTGCACTGCCTCTTCCTTGGGGGATCTCCTGCCAGGTCAGGAGAGGCCTCGGAAGAGGAAAATGGGGAAACTTGAGGAGTTGGCTCTCTGCGGTCTAAGACAAGGTGGTGAGTAGAAATCACTGCAGGCACTGTAGATGGAGGGGCTGAAGGAGCCAACTGTGGGGCAGAACCTGGTTCTAGCACACTCCGCATGACCTCGAAGGCACCCCTGTCAGGCAAGGCCAGAGGCCCCCGCTCCGAAGAGACAAGGACCTCCCCCGGCACCGACAGGGACGGCTCCGAAGCTGATGTCGGAGCAGAACTCACTGCTTGAAGCCCGAGAGGAGAGTGGGGTCGGACAAGGGTCCGATGCCACTCGCCTCGGAGCCGACGAGGGAAGCTCGGCGCCGAGATCCCTCCAAGGAGGAGATCGGAGCAGACGACGGAGCCGAAAGGGAAGGTATCGGATCCGACGCACCAACAGTCATGGCTTCGACAAGCCCTGGCTCCGAACTCAAAGGAGTCGGAGGAGGAATGTATTGGGGAGCGGAAATAGCCACTGACTGGTGAGTCGGGCTATGTAGCATTTGGGCCAGTGCCTCGGACTTGAGAAGTCTACTCACTACCCTTTGCAAATCATGGTCAGATAACCTGGAGGACCGTGAGGAATGAGTTTTATGGTTTCGTTCAGAAAGAAGAGGGGATCCTGGCGCCGAATGCACGGAGCCGATAGAGGTGGATCTGGACCTCTTCCTAGACTGTGGCTCCGATAAAAGTATCGGAGCCAACGGAGTTTTATCAGCCTCGGCTCCAGCCGGAGCCAAGGTAACAGTATGAGGCTTGGAAACATCGGCTCCAGCCGGAGCCGATGTCAAAGCCGACTTAGTCTTTCCAGCAGTCGACTCTGGAACCGGAGCCGACTGTTTGGAAGTTTTGGAAGGCTTCCCCGACACAGACTGAGTTGGGGGGCCTTCAGGCTTTAATAAGCCCCGCAAGATTAGTTTATTCTTGCGTTCCTGCAGGACTCTACGGCTAAACCCATGACAAACAGCACAAGAGTCCTGCAGGTGCAAAGGCCCCAGGCAATACACACAAGAAGTGTGACCGTCTGTCAGAGACATTTTCTGACAGCACGAGTCACACTTCTTGAAGCCTGAGACCTTGTCTTTTGACATAGTAAAAAGGAGTGCCTGACACAACACAAACACACTACAGACACACCCTTTACAGAAAAAAAATATTAAATTATTAAATTAAATTATTAAGGCTAAAGCAAGCCACAAACACACACACACAAGCCCTTAACAGAAAAAAAAGGACAACTAATTTAGTCACTAATGGACTGGGGGGAGGGTAGGGGCCGAAGGCCTACAAGATAAGGGAAGAAAGGGAAAAAAAGACTCAACAAACAGGGGTCGATTTATCTAAATACTTAATTAAAAAGGTTATGGTATGACAACAAAAAAGGGGGTTTAAGAAGTACCTAATAAGGTAAAACTCTAACTCACCTGCCTGAGCCGGTAGAAAAGCACCTCGTCAGCTATAGCAGCAAACGAGATCGGAGTAGTTACCGCCTAGCATTGTGGGATATAGGGGAGCCTCGAGCTGGTGGAATTAGCTCTCGAGCTTTAATATTGGCCGAGTCGGAGCCGAGGATCGGCTCCGAACCCATCCAGCAAGAATGAAGGCGAGATTGACAACTTAACATTTTGTGATTTCCAATCCACTGGTCAATGTAACAATAGTGTTAGGGATGAGCTTTGCTTCACATGGATAGGAAGCCTGTTCCACAGAAGGGGGTAATCTTTGAGACACACAGCTCTCTCTCTCCAGTATGTCCTGCTCATGTCAGAGACAAGGTTTAGGGTCCTTAGAAAGGGTATTTCAGAAGTGCAACAAATCCATCAGTGTGAGATCAGAGGACACCTTGGAGGCCAGGCATAGAATCTATGGAATATCTAGGAATCCCAGCCTTACCCAAGTGAAAGATTCCTGACACTTGGAAAAAGAATCTGCAAAGATAAGCAAGTCATCTAAATAAGAAAAAAAAATGGAACACCGTGCAGTCTGCAGTAGGGTATCACAAGAACTATATACTATGTGACGAGTCTGATATGCAAAGCTATGGAATGCATCATCATAAACAAGGTTATAGGGACTCTCCAAACTCTGAATCCCTCACAGTTTGGATTGGTAAAGGATAGATCATGCCTGCTCAACTTGGTCGACATCTTTGAGTCAGTCACCACAGCTGTGGATGAAGGTAAGGTGGTTCATACAGCCTACCTTGATCTGGCCAAGGCTTCTGATACCATTGCCCACTCAGGAATCCTAGAAAAACTCACTAAACTTGGCATCAACCCCTATATCACTAGGTGGGTTGCAAACTGGCTCACAGATAGAACCCACAGTGTGAAAGTAGCTGACTCCAAGTCAGACTGTCGATTATTCATGAGTGAAGTCCCACAGGGTTTGGTCCTGGGTCCTCTCCTGTTTGGTATCTACTTCTCTGAAGTCCAGGCCAATACAAAGGGACTCTGGCTGACAAAGTTCATAGACGATTGCAAGTTGGAACCTATTATTAACTCCCCACATGATGCTGACATCCTACAGAATGGCCTCAATATGACTGACTGCTGTCAGAACCATTGCCTTAAGCTCAATGCCAAAAAATGGGAAGTCATCCCCTTTGGGAAAAACCCGGTTCCCATGAATTACCACATTGACGGTAGTCCACTGAACACAGAAGGCGTTATAAGAGATCTGGGAACACAGGTCGACATCAACCTCTCTTTTGATCACTACATTGCCACTGTGGTCAGAAAGTCCTTCTGTGGGGCACATCTCATTACTAAGGGGTTTAGATCCAGGAAGAAAGAGGTAATTGTCTCCATCTACTCTTCCCTCATTAGGCCAATCATCGAGTACAATGCCCCATTTGGCATGTACCTCACTAGACACCTGCAAGAACTGGAGAGGCTACAAAAGTACCTCCCAAAGAGGATCCTAGACCTTAAACACTTGTCATCAATGGACAGACTCAAAACAACTCCAACTATTCTCGGTCTCATATCGCCTACTTAGAGGCAATCTCTGCTTGACTTACAAAGCCATGTCTGACCCAATTCTGTTAGAAATGCTACATCTAAAGAAATCCCAATTCCTCCACACCACACGCTCCAGAGACCTCAAACTCATTACCACAATTGACAGAACATGCTGGAGGGACAGGTTCATAACCCAGAGACTGCCCATGCTATGGAACAGACTTCTCATACATGTCGAGCACAGCACCTCACTGACCCTCTTCAAGAGAAATCTTGATGAGTGGATGAGTAAAAGAAAATTCACATAGTAGTATCAAGCAAGATGGGAGATGAGCACTTTGGATTCAGTTTACGATGCAGCACAACCATCCCAATGTTTGCAGTTTGACAGATAGTGAAGAGGAAAGAGTCCAACTGGGCATTCATATACTTCGAGAAAGCACATGAGAAGGTTTGAAGAAAGCTGATGAGGAGAGTCTTGCGATAGGTCAAAGTCCCAGAAACCTTGGAAGAATTATGCAGACTATATACAAAGACCCAATGATACAAGTATGAACAGTAACCACGAAGAACACAGTACAAATTTGTGAAAGGAATAGCATGCTGAAGGTATACCCAATGAACAAACTTTAATCCAAGGTAAAAAAACAGTTATACACAATACCAGTGCTGGTCCTTGTGCACGAATACAAATCACTTTGTTAAACACTCCACAGTACCAATACTAGTCCTTATGAATAAAATATCATTAACTTAAGCGCTTTAGTTTCTGTCCAATCAGAAACTCCAAAAGCCCGTCACTGTGTAGTGAAGGTGCAGTTTGTGAGGGCTCGCAGGATGGTATCTTGTTTCGATTCATTTTAAGATGAATGTGAAGTGCTGAAAAAGAGATTTTGAATAGAGGTTATCCAGTTGGAATGGTGAAGGATGTCATGCTGGAGGTGATCTGGGTTTGTTAAACCACTACTGAGGGAAAGAGGCCCTATGGAGTATAACTATCCTGGTAATGGCCAAATAGATACGGTCATTTTCGCCCTGGAACTCCATATTTTTAATGACTATAATGAAAATGATGAAGAAACAGTATTAAATAGATTAACATCTGATAATATAGAACAAAGGGACTATAAAACAGCTTTTATTACTACTTTTAATATATCTAGTAACTTGATTAAAGATATCTTGTATAAAAATTGGGTTATTTTGTCTAGCAATAAAGATATTCACAATCAACTAGATGAACACCCCACAATAGTATATAGGAAGGGGAGGTGTCTAAAAAATATTTTTGAGACAGACAAGGTGACCAACATTTAATGAATGGTAGTATGAAAAAATGTGGGGCTTGCAACTATTGTCCATTCATTTATGAGGAAAATAAATTCACTGTTAATAAGGTGCAATTAAAGTTGAAAATTAATGCAGATACGAATGTTGTAAAGGCAGCAAATGGGGGGAAATCAGGAGAAGCTGAATATTGAGATAGAAGGGAAAATAGTGAAACAATTTAACACCTTAACGTACCTGGGAGAGGTGGTTGAGAAGAAGAGAATTCCAAGAGGTGAAGGCTAGAAGAAGAGGAGATGAGCCAACTGGCACAGAATGGTAAGAGTAGTATGTGACAGAAGAATGCCAAAGAAGCTGAAAAGGGCTACAAGCATTGGCACAATCCATATTACTGTATGGTATGGAGACCTGGACAGTAAAGGCAGAGCACTTGAGGAAGCTAGAGGCGATGGAATTGAAGTGCCTGAGATGGGGGGTAGGTTGCACAGTGCAGACAAATAAAGAAATGAGGACATCAGAGCAGAAGCCCAAGTAGCTCCAATTTCAAAGAAGGTCAAAGAGAGCAGATAAAGGTCATTTCATTAGAAGTGTGGGAAAAATCTGATGAAGATGATTTACAACAGGCAGGAAGAAGGCAAGAGGAAACAAGGGCATCTAGTAATGACAGGGATGGATCGTGTGACAGAAGCACTGTGAGAGTCAGGTACTATTGGCAAGGAAGATAGAGGAGTGGTGTTGAATCAAGGGAGACTCTGACGTCTGATGCAACATCCCAAACTCATGTGGAAAATGTGAAAAGGGGTTGATGATGATGAGTAGATGGTGGCAAAGGAACAGCTTGGTCTGGCAGATGGGAAGGAATCCCCAAAAAGTATGGAGAGACTCCCACTGCTGTCTGTACCCTTGATGGACTACTCTCAGAACTCATCCATCTGAGACAATATATTACCAAAAGAGTGAGAAATGGAGGTTCAGACTTTTGGGGAGAATTAAGGGACTGCCTAGGTTATTGTGGGGAGGAAAGTCTCTCATAGTCATTCAGACTCACTAGCCGTCTTTTGTTCTGAGGGCTTCCAGCTTCCTTTGTGAGACCTCCCTGCCATTACTTTTTAAACATCTGCTTACCAGCTGATTGCTAAAACTGTTTTTATTTTTTTGAAATTTGATAACTTAAATCCACTGAAAAACATGGAGAAGAAGGGCTGAGAAATACCTTGAATCAGGTTCTCTATCTCTCTTATCACACTTTTTAATAACCTCTGCAGTGGAAGATATAGACTACTTTCTGCAAGAGAAAATTCTAAATGTTATTTTTGACAAACCTCTTCATAACAGTTCAATGGCATCAACCCTGAAAGTTTCATCAGCAGAGTCACATGCACATTTCAAACAATGGGTAGTTACTTGAAAAACAGAAAAGACAAACCCCCCAGATTCACGAAGCTTCGTGCAAGAATAAGACTATTGTTGCACTGAGTGGTTCATGTCCGTTTAGAACAGCAGTGCGCTTTGCATATTCATGAAGGCGCGCTGCTGTTTAATCTACATGGACACGAACCGTGAATGAGAGCAGGGGGTGTGTCTGAGTAGTGCACGGACACTAAACACACCCCCTGCACTCAGAAAGCGCTGTACAGCACTACTAAGCTGAACTGGCTTAACATTAGAGCTTTGCTCTAATATTATGCCAGTATTTCAGTGTTCGTGAACACTGAAATGAAAAAATGAAATAAAAATATCAACAAGAAAGCAATGCAGGGGGTGTGTGACAGGTTCTGTGACACACACCCTGCATTGCTAAACTGCCATATGACACTTTCGTAACCTGCTAAAGCAGTAAATGTGTGCAAATGCACACATAACGGGGGATATATCCTCCAAAAGTGAAAAAGTACATGCAGAGCCCCACATACAAAGAAAGTTGATAGAGAACAGGCCATGCATCAGCATGAATCACGTAAGGGTAGAAGTCTGAAAGCAAATGTATGCCAATATTCCTTCACAGCAGTGCATGTTAACAAAGGCACAAATGATGGGGGGAATAAATACTAAATTAGGGACACACCTGAAAAATTGTCCTCACACAATTAGAAAGTTTATAGATAACAGGATATGTATTAGCAGGAGTCCCTGAAGGATAGAAGCCTGAAAGCCAAATGAATGCCATTATTTCATGACTGCAGTCCTGAGTGAGTTGTCAAAACACCACAAGACTCACTTATATAACATAATAATATAACAATAATATAAACTTTATTTTTCTAGCCTAAGGAATGTTTAACTATAGCTAAGTGGGTGTGAGTGTTATGGCCATCCACTTAGCATAGCTTAAACATCCCCCAGGAAATGAATGCAAACATACAGGTGAAATTTTCAAGCTGAGATAGTGTAGTGGTTAGAGTACCGGCTTTACATGTAGGCATTCACGGTTCGAGTACCATGACATGCATATTGTCACACAAGAATATGTGTAGAAATTGTCAGGTACTGTTAACATAAATTTCCTCCACAGGTCTGCCAGGTAATGAAATGTTTGCAGTATCTGTAGGAAGGCTTTGTTAATATACTGTGTACAACACTTCCACTGTCCAACTCCAAGGCTGCAAAGGACAGCAAGATAAGTACATACAGCAAGTGCTTTTTCCGATACATGTCCCTCAACTTTCACATTGTCACGGCTAGTGGTCACCACTACCAGTAACCAGGATGACAGATAAAAATCCCGGCAAGAGTACGTCAGTAGCACAACCACACACCATGACTGCACGACACCCCATTCAGTGTCACATATGTAACCCTGAATATGTATAGAAAACGTCAGGTATTGTTAACAGAAACTTCCTCCACAGGTCTGCTAGGTAAGGAAATGTTTGTAGTAGCTGTAAGAAGGCATTACTAATATACTCAGTGTACAACACTTCCACTGTCCAACCCCAGGCCATAGGTACATGTAACGTGAGGTCAGACCTGGAGAGTAATAAGTAGAGTAATGATCAGTACAAGTGAGGTCATACCTGGAGAGTAATGAGTAGAGTAACGATCAGTACAAGTGAGGTCACACCTGGAGAGTAATGAGCAGAGTAACGATCAGTACAAGTGAGGTCATACCTGGAGAGTAATGAGTAGAGTAATAATCAGTGCAAGTGAGGTCACACCTGGAGAGTAATGAGTAGAGTAATGATCAGTACAAGTGAGGTCACACCTGGAGAGTAATGAGTAGAGTAATGATCAGTACAAGTGAGGTCACACCTGGAGAGTAATGAGCAGAGTAATGATCAATACAAGTGAGGTCATACCTGGAGAGTAATGAGAAGAGTAATGATCAGTACAAGTGAGGTCACACCTGGAGAGTAATGAGTAGAGTACTGATCAGTACATGTGAGGTCATACCTGGAGAGTAATGAGTAGAGTAATGATCAGTACAAGTGAGGTCACACCTGGAGAGTAATGAGTACAGTAATGATCAGTACAAGTGAGGTCACACCTGGAGAGAAATGAGTAGAGTACTTAACAGTACAAGTGAGGTCAGACCTGGAGAGTAATGAGTAGAGTAATGATCAGGACAAGTGAGGTCATACCTGGAGAGTAATGAGTAGAGTAATGATCAGGACAAGTGAGGTCATACCTGGAGAGTAATGAGTAGAGTGATGATCAGTACTAGTGAGGTCATACCTGGAGAGTAATGAGTAGAGTGATGATCAGTACAAGTGAGGTCATACCTGGAGAGTAATGAGTAGAGTGATGATCAGTAGAAGTGAGGTCATACCTGGAGAGTACTGAGTAGAGTAATGATCAGTACCAGTGAGGTCACACCTGGAGAGTAATGAGTAGAGTAATGATCAGTACAAGTGAGGTCACACCTAGAGAGAAATGAGTAGAGTACTGATCAGTACAAGTGAGGTCAGACCTGCAGAGCAATGAGTAGAGTACTGATAAGTATACTTGTGAAAAATAGAAGCCTATACATTTAATTGCCATCTCTATCTCTGTCCCCCACCTCTATCTACATCAATAATGTATACACATAAATAATGGGTATGTCTTTCTCCAAACCTACTGTTGGGACTTGTGTTTTATTGTTCTACAAATACTGAATTGCTTGAATATTAATGAACCTCATTCAAATACTGTAATTGGTGGCCTGCTGCTGCTGTCAATGCAACTTGCATGCCATTATAATGCCGACTCTGGTTCCATATATGCATGTGTTCTGTTTGCTATGCACTGTTTTAAAACTGTTTTATGGGGTCAGTTGGAACACCCATACATGCTGTTATAACTAATCTTGAAATGTGCTGTTCATGACTAACTAACATATTTTCTAAAACCTGAACACCATAGCATATCTGGAAAGGCAGATCCCAGTGGATCTGCCTGTCCTGCCTCATCTGGCCATGGCAATGAGCTCCAGCATGTCTGGGACTCAACCGGGGCCTTCCTCTTCTGTTGGTCCTGCACCACCTTCGGGTTGAACCATCTCACGGTACGGGGGTCGCCCCCCCAGGAGCGGGCAAGGAGAGGAGACTGTCACCCATTGTCAGGTCTAGGGATTGATATGCAGCATCCTTCAATCGGAGTTCAGAGATCAGCTGCGCCAACTTGAGAGCCGCCTGGCGCAACGTGAGGGTCAGCCTGCCACTCCTGTTCAGCTCTCAGCACAGCCACCTTCGGGGGAGTGAAGGTGCAGTGGTGACTGCTCATAGGTGGGAACCTCAGCCTACTGTATTCCATTTCGGGGCTCAGTTATACTTATCTCACAACTTACTATTGACCACAAATTACTGTACCAACCTACCAACACCCCTATACTTTCACAACTTTTACTCCCTTATAACAATCTTACCTCTCTTCGTTCCTCTTGTAAACTTATGACCAAACCCATAAAGGCCCACAACATAGCTGGTGACTCTTTTCACCAATACTGTAGGAAGAGCATGGAATTTGCTTCCCAAGGAGTTAACTCTAATCCCATCCTTACCTCTTTTCAAACAACATATCAAACTGTACTTCCAAAACCACTGGCTTTGTTCTTGTAGTACTGCAGGCTAACTTCCCTCTCCCCACCCTCTCTTTTCCTTTTACCCTTCTTTTGCTTATCAATTAGCAACTACCCTGTTTCTTTTCCCTTGCTGTCCCACTATGCTCTGACCTACTTCTCCCATCTCTCCCACCTCCTCCTGACTGTCTTCCTTCTTTTCCTCCCTCTCTTCCTAACCCCTGCCTCTTCCATTTTATTCATCTTACATTCTCCTTCTACTACTCTACCCTTCTGAGCTTCAACTGTTATCCATATGGCAAATGCCTTATTGCATAACCTTTATGTACTAGGTAAAAGGCTTTGAAACTGACCAAACATTATGTATGATATTAAACTGTTTGAGTTCCTTAAGGTATGTTGATTTTATTAACAAAATGTGATTTATATTTCTATTTTTATTGTATGTCTTTATTAACAATATGTCTGTCTGTCATTATTATGTTGTGTGTGGAGCTTTTCTCCCCGGGCCTCTAATGAAAATGGACATATATCCAGCTAGACTAGCCCGGTCAACAAATGTAAAATAAAATAAAATAAATTTGTGTCCGATTCCCAACCACCCTCCCTGTCCAAGTTGTTTACCCCCCAAATGTCATATACCGCCCCTGTCTGCTGTCTTGTCTGGATTCCTACCCAACTTACTTACCCAAATTGTACCTACTATTCCCCCCCAACATCCCACTCTCACTTAAAAAAAATAAAAAAACGGCAATCTGCTCCCACAAAACAATTACGCCCTATATATATATCTGCCCATTTCACACAAGTGTCCACTGGACACGTAATCCGGTCCAATTGCCATGACAATACA